>NW_027271065.1:785000-935000 GCF_040938485.1 Diadema antillarum
TGATAAGAAAGTTGATGACCTGTATGTTAATGATGACGGTGATGTTGATTAGGATGAAAAGGGATGAAGGGTGTCTGGTAGCGACAGAGAGAAAGAAGTGGAGGGTAAAACAATGAAGTAAAAAAAAGAGGAAACGAGGAGGAGGACAGACGAAGAAGAAGGAAGAGAAACCAAGACTGAAACTTCTCTCCATTATGTTCTTACTTATTTTTGTTTATTGCAATCATAAAAGAACAAACTATGAATGAAGTTTCATGAGACTCGCACCTACAATTCAAATGTCTACATTCATGTATCGCCCATTTTCCCAATGGTTTATTATATAATATAATGCAAAAATAATTTCTGCAATCAGTAATGTAGCAAAGAAAAAAACAAACTTCCTCTTATGACTAATCATTAAGGTGTCACAACTTTGAATTTGTCAGTTTCGGCCTTATGTCAAAATATAGGACAAGAATTTGCCACCTTACTTCGTATCTGCATGGGCACAAAGAAGCTTGATATCACCATCTTTTGCGAAAGCGTGTAAAACTTGATTGATTATCTGACTCATTGTACCTCCGAGTGGACTACATCTCCCACGTACCGCTCTGTAATACTCGATTGCACCGCATTTCATTTGAAGATAGAGTTCCAGTTCATCCCAGAGACAGATACGATTTTTGTCTTTATCTCTTACACCCTCCTCCCCTGAAGAAAACGGGGAAAAAAATCAACCAATTTTATCACCCCGTTTTGTTCAAGTCGCTGCGGGCGTGGTGAAACTCACCCATAAACGTACATACATTAACCGGGAATTACAGATATCGCGAGAAACATTAAACCCACAAGACTGAAGGTGAGGAAATAACGATGCGGAAAGAAACACAGTGTGTCATTGACTTATAATATATCGATCCATGCGGCTCGCATCCGCTATTTCGAGGCAGTGACGATGGCACCAAGTGTTCAACCAAGCTACGAAAGAATATTACTATGACAACAATAAAGAAGCCAGCTTTCATAACTTATTATAATGGGTTGGCCATTCAAACTGTTACAGTTGCTTTAATATTCCGAAGGTTCGGTATTCCGAAGGTTCGTTAATCCGGAAACGAAGTAAAATTCGTAATTTCAAGGGTTCGTTTGTTTCTTTTTCCAGTTTTTCAATTCAGTTAAACTTGATGCAAAGAATACATTTGTCGATCCATATTGTCAAACAATTTGAAAGAAATACAAGTCATGTTATAGGCCTAAGTGTAATACAAAATATAGGTATTATATGCGGATGATTATTATAACAAGAAAACAAAGCAAACTTTGCTATGGAAACAAAAAAGGAATGAATATAGCGATGGAAAAGAGTGATTTACTGAATATTGTAATTTGTAAGAAATCTATGTAGCTTTAGAGGACTTGATAATTGATATTTTCCATAATGTTATTCTAATGATATAGAAGAATATCGTTAATAGTATACTTGTTTGAAAGTGCAAAAAAAAAAGAAGATAAACTTAAGTTAGTATTATATATACGAACCTTCAGGAATAACGAACATTTGGAATAATGTCACAAAAATTCGGAATAACGAATCGTTTTACCATTTTTGGATGAGCAAACCTTTGGAATAATAAACCATTTTTCATTTTCGGATTAACGAACCTTCGTAACAGCGCCACAAAATATTCAGATTGACGAACATTATCTTTTTTTCGAATTAACGAACATCACCCATTCAGGTTCAAGTTCAAGTTTGTATAACATTTATTTTCCATCTTTTTTTTCATGTAGGAAATCACATGCATGTAATTATTGTACAGGAAGGCAGAACCTAAAAAAAGTAAAGCTTGTGGTGAGCTGCCTTACAAAATACATTACATCACAAACACAAACACACACAAAAAAACAACGAAAACATGATAATAGTTCCCATGACAACATTGAAATGAAATATTCCTCAAAGGGAGTTGTACAGAGAGGCAACAATGAGTATGAAAATATGTGACAAGCTACAGGCTATGGCAAACGTTGGATGGATCTTAAAAACATTAAAACATCGATATATATCGACCCATTAAAACATTAAAACATAGATATAAGAATAAACAACAAAAAATTCACTCAAATTTTGGTAAAGAGGTGGATTATATCATTTTTCGTTCAGTCACTTTATCCGACTGTTTCATTGTGAAACGTCATATTGCGGCCATGTAGAAGAAGTGAATCTTACATCAGAGTAAACGATATATTGCATAGAGAGCTTCACACACACACACACACACACACACACACACACACACACACACACACACACACACACACACACACACACACACAAACACAATCAGACGACGAAGATGACGAAAATTACATAAAGTTCAACGTCAGTCTAGAGTACTGATGACTGATCATCATTGTGACAGGTGTATAATTGATACAAAGATCCATCTACTCGCCTCAGTTAACGACACATTATTCATTCAAGGGGTTTACACTTCCTATAATGCTCTGCGCCGGCGGATGTGGGAGGGTTGTGGGCACAAAACTATTAAAAGCGTAGAAGGAGAACGCATTTGTGACTAAACATCTGCGATGTGTATAGGGGGGGGGGAGCTGAATTTACCAACTCAAAACAATATTCAAAAGAAAACCGAGACTGACTTGAATGGAGAACGGAAACGGTATTGGTCAAAAGGCGGAGGATTTGCGACAACAAAAGAGAGCAGGTGGAAGATGTGGAAGGGGATGATAGAATGACAGCATCCTGAGAGCTTTTATTATACTTTCCACGTAATTTCGTTTGTTATCCTGCTTTGTTTTGTTTTATTTTTTTTCTCTGGCGCTTCTTGGAATTCGAGTAATTACGTGTTAGGAAAGCGCTATCCTGTTATGCCAAATATCTGTCAGCTGTCAAAAAATTACTCTCTAAAAAAAAAATCGAGTGAAAATATTCACTCTTAAAGGAGTGAATACAAAAAAGAGTGAATTTAGAGTGAAATTGGAGTGAATTTTGAGTGAAAATGTTCATTTTCACTCGTTTTAGATTGACGTCAAGGATCACTCCAAAATCTTCGAGTGATCCCTGAGGTCATTCCAAAATGAGTGAAAATGAACATTTTCACTCAAAATTCACTCCAATTTCACTCTAAATTCACTCTTTTTTGTATTCACTCTTTTTAGAGTGAATATTTTTACTCGATTTTTTTTAGAGAGTACGTCACATTTGGCCACAATGGTCCAGATGCGTAATTCATTTCAGTTCAGTTCAGTTCAAATTTATTTCGTTTGTTTTTTGGGTTTTTTTTTACAATAAAACTCATTATAAACATAACTATCTCACTTTCGTCAGTGACAAAAAAAAAGATGCATGTAAATCTATACAAAGAAAACAATCATTTGTCAGGTGATATAAAAACAAATAATGATTGTGTAATTCAAGTTGAATAGTCTAATTTTTTTAATGGCTTTTATATTGACAATGATTTATCATGGAAACATCACATAGATTATCTATCTAAGATGCTTTCAAGAAATACTGGAATTCTGAATAAGCTCAATTTTTTTTTTCGTAAATATATTTTGAAAAATGTGTATTCCACGCTTATTTCACCCTATCTGAATTATGGTGTACCGCCTGGGGGAATCGTACAAAATCACACATTGAGAAAATTTTCAAAATACAAAAATGGGCTATTCGTTCAGTCAATCTCGCTGGTTTTTCTCACACGAATTATTTCTTCTTTGAAAACAGACTCCTTAAGGTTGCTGATTTGTCTCTTTTCAACCTAGGCACATTTATGTATCAATCATCACTTATCAGCCAACGACTTGCCCGACATATTCATGCATATGTTTCAGAAAAACTATGCGGTTCATGCATACCCTAAAAGACAAAGAGACTTATTTCACCTTCTACGTACTCGCACACCCTTTGCTCAAAAAAAAAAAAAAAAAAAAAAAAATGCTTTCACCGGACCCAAATTCTGGAATGATCTTCCCGCAGATTTAGAGCAGTTTAGTGCAGTTTCAGTAATTCATTTCAATTCGATTCAAAGGAGATGATGATATCATCAAGACCAAGGAGAGAGAGAGAGAGAGAGAGAGAGAGGTAGGTATTATGCAATGGCTCGGGGTGATTGGCGATGAAACAAGAAAAATGCAAACATGAAAAGAAAGCCTCTGCCACGTTCCGGAAGAGGAACTATTAGATATTATAGTAAGAAAATGACGGAAAAGATTAACCCTAAGATATCCTGATGCGATGCAAGAGAATGCAAAGCGAAAGGGAATGGGTGGAGGGGGGGGGGGGGGAATCACCAGAAAAGAAGCAGGTGTATAGCTAGGGCCAACAAGTGCCAATTCGGGAACCGACTGAAAAGAAAATGCAGAAATTTGATCTATGAGTATCGATCTGAAAATGGAAGAACGGATCTCGGCCAGACAGGAAAATTGTCCAAGATTTAAAGCATGGTTGTGCAGTTCAGTACGTCACTTTTTGTGACCAAGTAAGATATAATAAAAGCTTTAATCATTCATTAAACAAATGAAAACAACTGCAATGAGTTTACTTTTCATAACAACAAAAAAGGGCTTGAATCTCCACACCAATTTTGTCGAGAAAAAGGTTCGAAGATTGAACGTAAATTTTCTTTCAGAATGTTTACATTGTGAAATTTACAATCGTTTCATTTGTGAGAAGTATTCGACATTTAGAAGCATCTTTGCCACAACACTTCTTTTGTTTACAGTTTTTTAACGCATAGCGATGTTAAAGATCATTTGCGTGCACTATAGTGACCATCATTTTTAAAATACGAGAATAACAGTGACTGACCTGTTACACAGGTTTTGCTGGATCATCTCTCTAAAAAAGAAGAGTGAAAATGTTCACTCTTGAAGGAGTGAATAACAGAAAAGAGTGAGTTTCGAGTGAAATTGGAGTGAATTTCGAGTGAAAATGTTCATTTTCACTAATTTTGGAGTGACCTCAGGGATCCCTCGAAGATTTTGGAGTGATCCCTGAGGTCACTCCAAAATGAGTGAAAATGAACATTTTCACTAAAAAAATCACTCCAATTCCACTCTAAACTCACTCTTTTCTGCTTTTCACTCCTTCAAGAGTGAATATTTTCACTCTCTCTTTTTTTTTTTTTTTTTTTTTTGAGAGAGAGAGAGAGTATATTTTTACCTTTAAGCAGAGTTTAGGGTACCTGCAGGTTGACTACTCAGTATCGTATTTGTGACAAGCTACTAAACACGATGAGGTCATGCACCCTTCAAGCAGGACATTCACTCGCAAACTATCTTGACAAACCACCTTCGAGTCAAGATAACCTGTTCCCTTCTCTCAAGCCAACCTGTACTCCCATACTCGACAAGATACAAAACGGTAGGTCAATGTTTGCGCGGCAAACTGACGCCGTGCACTTGCAAAGAGTTACCATGATGTTGATCAAGTCAGCCGACACGCTGTTGAACGCAACAGCACGGAGGAGAAACTATGCCGTCTGTGCATCGCTGCATGCTCGCCGCCAGTGCAAGTGACTTTCAAGAGAGAAACCAAGCTGTCGTCAGCGATGGCCAGAGACCGAGTCTACCCGATGCCCGCTTGCATTAAACAATTCGATTGTCGGCTCATTCACAATTCACGTTGATGCCTCCTCGCCGTTAAGTGGAATTTCACCGACGTGCAATTCACACCATTTCTCACTATTTGACAGACAAAAGCATCCTTTTGCGCCTCAATCAGTCGATGTGGATTCTACCTTGCTGTCGAGGGACGCGCCGAGCGTTAGTCACCGCAGTGGCAACGGGCAGAGAGCTCAGAGTCGCTCCGATGATGCACGCTGAGTACGGCCAGTATAGCAGTCTTTGATTAAATCTTTGATATGTTATGCTTTAGAGTCTATATAGCTTATGTGCACTTGGATGATCGTATTGCATTTTGGAAGAAACTCCGTAGTCACGCTATCGTTTCGGATTAACTGAACAATCTGGTTGGATTTATTGCTGATTGCATCGTTCAAAGACAATTGGATAAGGAGCTACTCCACCAATTCTACATTGATAGTACTGAACGGTAGGTATTACACAGAGTAGAACAAACATATTAAAAATAATAAAATGAGGGGGGGGGGGGGGGGGCGGGGAGATTCATCCAGTAATAGAATATGAGCAGTTTTCAGGGTTGGCTTCCAATATGTTTAGTACTATAAATCTGTTTAGAGATTTGAAAATGCAGCACATTCTTGTTTACTTATATGCAGTACGGTAGCTATTAATTTAATGTATTTCATTTTGTGAACTCAGTTTTGAGAAGTCATACCATGTCCATAGTTATGGGTAAACTCGGCCTAGCTGGTAAACTTGGCCACTTGTAATGCGCACGCTGGGGGCCGAGTTTACCTGCTAGGCCGAGTGAACCCATAACTACGGTATGACTTTTCATTTTTCAAAACTCTCTGCATTAAAAATATGTAAAACTCACCTCAAACTCAACTCAAAGTATGGGCAATACAATGAGGGGAGCATTTACTCTATTCACCTCAAAGACAAATTAGATATGCCACGACTGGGAGAGAAGTTGCAAAGAGTTTTCTTTCATTTTCATAATTTGTATAGCTTCCATACAGTAGTGAGTCATTGTGCCATTCAGAGCAGAAGTGACTTTGCCTGAATAAGGCAAATTTGAGTATTTTAAAATCTGACTCAACAGATCCATTGATGAGCTCATTAAGCAATCTGTCCCTAACTGAATGCATTTCGACATATGGCTGGAATCTAGGTCTAGAATGCATTCAGTAGTTGTGGTTTCATCAGATTATAAACCAAATATAAGGGCAATCTCTTTACTGGTGAAAAACAGCTTGTGGTTCAAATTCTAGTTTAAAAATACGATTTGTAACAAGTAATGACCTAAGCACATTGATAACATAACCTAGTACTGTATTAAGCTGTTATTTTCGCGAATTTGCGAATCACAGCTGGACCGCGAATTTAAGACCACGCGAAAATTTCATCAATGCGCTAAGGTAATAGTGCGCTTATGATGGACTCTTTGTCAATTTGCGAAAACAACATCTTGCAAAAATAATTGTGCCCTCCCCATTCGCGAAAATATCTGTACGCAAAAATAACAGCGTATACAGTAGTAGGTGCCATTTCAAATGTTATTTTTTATGACACACACACACAAAGTCAGTGGGCAAGTAGCTCGAAATACAGGGCACATACTTTGGCGACAGTTCTATTTTACTGTGTAATGGTCTGATATTCCCACTAAAATGGAGAAGAGTGAAAGACATATAGAGAGCTCTATGTATTACACAAGTGTATATGTGTCTACAAAATATTAGAAAGCTTTTAATGAAGGGAAGGAGTCCTAGATCCAATAGTGTAGCAATAGCTAGGGTTGAGGTAATGGTCTAAGGGCTTTCCTGTAAACTGTTTCTATTATGTTCACTTCTGTTTTTTGTAGGGTTGTAAAGCTTTGAAAAGGCTGATTAATATTAATGCTTATACTATGATTCTGTGCCCTCTTAGAATGTTGGAATAGCTCATGAAAAGGTCAGTTTAAGTTGAAGGTACATAATCATTTCGAATTGCCTCCCATACATAAACACAAATATGATTGCTGGCAGTTGCACTTTCATTAATACTTAATACATCAACATTTTCTGCATATAACATTAGCTCATGCCTCATGACATTTAAAATTAAAAATTCATGTTATACCAAATTGGATTTTAAATCTTGTGCAGTAGTTATTAACTTTGTTCAAATGCCTATCCATCAAAAAGCATGCCACTTATCACAACTTTGTCTGCAATGATCTTCAAGTTTCAAAGGACACAAAACTACCTTGAGAAGATGAAGAAGAAGGAGGTGACAGAAAAGAAAACTGGAAAAGGAAAAGACCGAGGAAAAAAAGGAAACTGAATTAGAAAAATTGATGCATAATGGGAAGAAGTGAATATTTTATCAGGACCTTGGGGAAAATACATCTCCATTTGAATTGAATCTAGATAAAGCCATTTATGTTTCATACATTCTTAAATTTATTTATCTATTCATTCTCCACTCATAAGATGGATTGCCCTTTCAGCCATAGCTAGGGCTGATTTTCAAAGGGGTCTTTGTTGTACATTGAAGGAAAAGAATCAATACTTTGTCAGTTGACAAACAAAGTAGATTATGGTACGTGGTATAAAGTCGCATCACACACACAAAATAATGCAAATAAAAAATATAACTTTTGCCATTATGATAGTATGATAATACAAACAAATCAGTGTACATTGTGTGAAACTTGTCAGACAGTTATTGTGCAGTGCTTGAAACATCCAACAGAGAAAGATAGAAAGATAGACAGGTAGGTAGGTAGAGAGAGAGAGAGACAGAGACAGAGACAGACAGACAGACAGACAGACAAATATCTGTAGATAGGCAGAGAGAAAGAGAGGGAAATATGAACAAGATTTCCAATTGTGCTTTTAATGGCTCTGAGCTGTGAAACATTCTAAAGCCGGAGAGACAAAACCGTACCTACAAATCTTAAATCAGCTCACGGGTCGAGAACACTTAGGCCTATAATGTTTGTCTTTTTATGCTACACTTCTGAATTAATTATACAGCACCACTTCACTTCTTCATAGCTACCATCACTGTTTAATCTCCATCATTATTAACATATCATTTATACATAATCATCATCATCATCATCATCATCATCATCAAATACCAACATGCCCCATTTCTCAGAAGCCTCACTGTATATCTTGTGTAAATACTAATACTAATACTAACTAGCATTAACTTTACTATCACTCAGTGAAGGTAAGATTCCTCATAGATCATTGTTTCATTCCTAACCCATTTTCATCCAACCATGTTATTCTTAGTGTCACTAAATGCCACACTCCTAAGGTCCAACATCAGCAAAAGCAAGAACCCCCCAAGTAATCCTGGTTGATGCATGCCATCATTTGTTGCAGTTGACAAGTTCTTTTGGCTACTTTTTGTTTTCCTAATGGATAGGGTGGTTGTTGTAAAGTCTTCTTGGGTTTATGTTCCAGATTTTCAGCAAGTATCATCATGAAAATTATTTGTTGTTGTCATTGTTGTTGCCTTATAATGTCATTTTATTCAGCAAGCACTACTGTCATTATCAGAGCTAATCTGCTTATTTGCAAGAGTTGTCCATTCAGGTACCAAATTATTTCAATCAAGCCCACACAATGTCTTGTAATCCTTGATTCAGGATTTGCATTCCTGTTATGAAATAAAAAACGCCCACCTGTTCAAGTCAAACGGTGATGTTTGCAGCAAGAAATCAAAATCAAACCAAATAAGTGAAGCATTTCATTTCTCTTAAAAGCAGCCCAGATCTGGAAGGCAACATCTACCACCGCCATCTTCCCCCCCCCCCCCCCCTTTCAATCCTGCTGGTGTATTACCACTTTACCTTTCAAGTATCTGGCTCCCCTGCACAATTCGGCACCATTAATGCCATTAGCAGCACTGTCAATGCTACCAATCCCATCAGTTTCGCTGAGCCATTAATCAATGCCATTTTAAGCGGAACCCCCTGCATACACAAACAGGGGATACGTGTACACACCTATAGTATGCCCCGGCGACGTGGGAAGAGATCCTTTGCCATTTATTATGTGCGTTTCTCATCTGATGTGAAGATACAGAGAGGCCCGTAGCGACACCTGACTTGGTAGCATCACGTTCTCTCACTGTTTGTCTCCCCCATGCAGCTTTCTTTTCACATCTAACAAAGATCCCAGTAGAAGTCCCTTTCTCATTCTCTCACTCTCTCTCTGTCTTTATTTCTATGTCCCTTTGATGCCATATCATCCACATTCACTCTGGTTTCCTGAGTGACTGCAACAGGCTTAATTCTTTACATGCTGAAAAAACCACTGCTGTATGGGATTTGTGTGTACTATAGGTGTGAAATTGTGACTGACACACTTTAAGTCACAGTTCTTATTATGAAGGGTAGTAACTTTTTTAAGTTTGCAAATAATCTTTGCATAGGCTATTGACATGAAGACTGAAGCCTGTGATAATGATGCACATGTGACCAAAAAAAACAACAAACAAACCACCAAACAAACAAGTGAATCAATTATATTTCCAGTTCATGAATCAATGTTGAATTTTTTTTGATGCCTTTTTTTGACATCCACAGTCACACAAATGGCATAAACTTGCTAGTATGTGACATTGCAATATGTGACCGTGCATCACAAAACCAAAAAAAAAAAAAAAGTCGCACGCATCAATTTTGTGTGAGGACTCAAAATATATGCAATGGGTCAGCCTATTAGTCAATCTGTAGTTGTTCATATTTTCTGAAAGAACAATTCTTCATCTATATCATTCTAAAGTTTGGGATCATAAAACAAATGGGAAGTACAAGTCTTTTCAGCAGTTTTTCTATAACACTTTTTTGTAGAATATTGTGATTAGGTGGGTCTTAGAGTCCCTTTTCATTTCATAAAAACCCTTTACACACTCTTCACTTTCAACTCTAATAACTTTTGGAAGGATAGTGCTACTGCTTTGAAAGTTTGTATTAGTCATGGATAGAATAAGTTAAAAAAGCATGATTAATATCAGCTTAATCTGATAATCTCTTCATTGTTGTTGCTACGAAATTTACATCCTATTTTTTTGTCCCATTCGTTGCACAAAGCACAGCTCAGGAATAGACCCAGTACCTTGGAGCCTATTTTCTCAGTATACACTTTTCCAGAGTGTGTGCTTTCTTTCCAATTTTTAGATAGGTTAGGTGAGTCTAATTCATTTGAGTTGCCATATATATCAAAGTAAAGCTAAATGTCTGCTCTTTCAGAATCTGCTCTTATCTAGAAATCCATTTCCTGTGACTTTTTGTTGGTTTTGTGATGCAGGGTAACTACAAGAAGCTTTGCATTGTTATCTTAAAGGATGAATTCATTCTTATAATTTTATCTTTAGTTTCATCACAAAAAAACCCACCCAGTTTAAATGAATAGTGTATCACATCGGAAAGATGTTGTAGGCACCCAAACAAGCAAAGATTAAAAAAAAAATGGCTGCATTCCCGGCATTACCAAAGTGTATGCACTATTAGTGGACCTGATTTATCCAAGTAACTTGTATGAGTGAATGTATTTTGTACTTGCATTAGAGTATTGTGCTGCATTTAGATGTCATTTGGAAAGAAATACCTCATTGTCTCTCTCTTTGTGTTTGCCGAACTAGAAAGTAGAATGTGGTAAATTCTTTAGGTATCTGGCACTCAGCTTTACAAATTGCCAAGCTTTTGGATCAGCATTCAGTAAACCATCCAAACTTGACCCATTGTAGTTGCAAAGTTAACAGGCCCACTCAGGCATACCAATGTGAAGGTCATAGTGACAAAATAGGGATTAGGGGGATGTATGTAATCTCTATTCGTTGATAATTAGTTTCCAGACGTATGTGCAGATCGATGAAGAAATCACTCTAGCATGCAGGCCAATCAGCAAGCAATTCACAATATAAGGTTAGAATAGAAATAAATGAAACTTCATCTAGATAATGTGTAATCATCTTCTCCTACAAACTAAAAACATGGAATGATGTGCATGTAAGTCTAGTAGCTATGGCCCAATTCATCAAGAGGGAGAAAGCCCATTCGTGGCCCTGCATCAAGTTGTGCAAGATCATGAGGATATAAATAAATGCGCACAAGGAGATGCTAATGTGTGATTATCACTCCAATCTACTTGTAAGCCTTGAGATGGCTAGAAGTGGATCACACTCTAAACTACAAGTGTCTGGCAAAGTGTAATGTGTGATTGGAACATGGGGGATTGTAGATCAAGCCCACAAAATGGAGACCATTTGGAGTGATAGATTGAAAAGTGCTCTGTGTGAGTGATTTTCCCCTTTAATATGAGGTAAAGAAAATGGATAAGAGGTACATATTGTGTGTGCACCTGGTGTGTGTGTGTGTGTGTGTATGTGTGTTTGTGTGTGTGGTTTCATGGCCATTTTCCAGGTTTTACACTGAAAAGAAAGATTTCATCTTGATGAATGTAGATGAAAAAGGATAGAAAGTGAGAAATCAGTGTTGAAAGCTAGATATGATATGAGATATCAGCAATGACATGGAAAGCAACAATGTAATCGTTACATTTACCTCAGTATCATCCATATACAACAGTTGAAATTGTGTTTTTAACTGTGGTAGATGTGTAAAGTACAGTCTAAAAGAAAACTTGCTACAACTCTTAACAGGGAGAGATGTAAGATTATATCAATGCGCTCACAGAAAACTATTACAAGATATTTAAAATGATGTACAGAAAGGAATATTGATGGATTGAAATACAGAGGGGGAAAAAAGAAGTAACCCAAGAAAGAAACAGTAGAACACACAGGGCTGCATTTTTTAATAGTTATAAATGTAAGTGAGGAATTTGAGTCCGGCTCAAGTGTACAATTTTCATTAGTTCTGTTTCTCTGTTTTGTTGAAACAAGATCTCTGGTGGATTGGAGAGAAAGTTTGGCAATCAGACGGTTGGCTGAATGATGCATGGTGAATCACCAGAAGAAAATGGATGAGAGTTTTGGGTTTAATCAGCATGTTGAAAGTTCGACTTTACTTTAAAAAAAAAAGAGGGAGCGGAGGTAGGGATTGGGATGTAGAGAGGGGCATCATAGAATATCAGACTACATTGTAACTACAATGGTCTGATGATGATGATGCCCAATCCAATCCCATTAAAGGCATGGTATAGTATTGATGGAGATTATGAGAATTAGGCTTTTAAATTTTTGTGAGACTAAATACCAAGAAACCACTTATGAAATAGTATAGAACATACCATTCTAAGAGGACTTCAGAGTTTATTTGATGGAAATGAGTTTTGTAATACCTGAAACATCCAAAAACAAAGTAAAACAAGGCGATCGTAATAAAAGGTGGGTCCCACCTTTTATTATAGGATCGCCCTTATTGGATATCTCGGCCATTTCAAAACTGACAAATAAACGTTGAATTCCTCTTGAAAATACATGATCTTTCATCTTTTACAAGAGGTTTCTCATCATCTCACTGAAAAATGACAAAAACCTGACATTAGATCTCAACCCAAACTATATGATGCCTTTAAATCTTCAATTCCAAGTCATAACTAGAAATGCATAATCAATTACATTATAGGTATAGATATGTAATAGTGAAAACATTGAAGGAACAAAGCAAGATTATGGAAAAAATAGGAAAATATTTAAACTTAGAATAGGTACATGAAGAACATATCATAAGCTCAATATCAGAGTTTTGTGCATGTAAATAATTGGAAAATGGGATGGGAATAGAAAGTCCAAAAAGGCTTGTTATGTTGCACAGTCATTATTTACAATTCATTAAAATGATTAGCACCAAATTATTTGTATCAGGAGAAACTGTGCTTGCTTTGATGGTTTTGTGGAAAATGAAATGTGCTCTGCAGCCTTATTTCCAGTATCATATAAATTTTTTGGAATAAGGGAAACCATGCAGTGCATTATAGAGATTATTTTTTTTTTCCCTGTATGGCCATGGATATTTTTGTATTTGTTTGCATTTGTGTGTATTGGTTTCAGTTTGTCTGTTAGCAGTAGGTCTACTACTCTACAGTGTATAAATGGATTTTGATGACATTTTGAAGATTTTTTTTTTTTTTTTTGGTGGTGAAATTATGATCTGGATTCAGAAATCCTTTTCATTTTTCATGTTTTTTGTGTAATAACTGATTATCTTTGAGAAATAGTGTAAAGCCATGGCTGGCCGTACATGAAACTCCTTCTTTTTTTCAGACTCTCTCTCTCTCTCTCCCTCTCTCTTTATCTCTCTCTCTCTCCCTCTCTCTCTCTCTCTCTCTATCTCTCTCTCTCTCTCTCGATTTCTTTTTGTTTTGTCTTCCTCGCAGTCTTCTCCGTCCAAAGTATGCTTATCACCGTCCAACCACTATGGATACCATGTGCCATATTTTCATTTGAAATTACTGTATACCATGCTCACTTCTCTGCTTTTCTCTTCATCATATCTCTTTCTGTAATGTTGTTTTGGGCTTTATTCATTGTCTCGTTTCACCCTGTCTCAGCCTTTCTCACTTATATACCATGTAGACCCCCTTCTCAATCTCTCAACTCTAGCATTATCAATGGCAACCATAAACTGCAAAAGACTGTCAATGGTGTTAGAGATTTCCAGTATGGAGAGGGTTAACCTGAAATGTTGGGGAGATATTGGGGGGATGGAGAGAGTTCATTGGGAGTGTCAGCATCTTCCAAAGAGAGTGCAGGGAGAGAGTGCAAGGCCAACATTGGAGTACATCAATTATAATGCACTATTCCTTGATAGCAGCATTGTGGAAACTGATGTTTGTTTGTTTGCTTGTTTGTTTGTTTTCATGGCTGCCAGACAGATCTGCAGCTGATTCTAAACAAAGCTCCTTGACATTCGTGAACTATTTTGCTTGATCCTTTCCATGTGATGCGAAATAGTTATATGCATGTAGACTCTGTGCCAACAACAACTAAAGTTTTTCACACCCAAGAACACTTGCAATGTGCAAAAGTGGGAAAAAATGTACACGTACAAGCTGTAATAGTAGATTTCAATTTCTGACCAACCATCATCAGATAGCTTATATAATCAAAGATAACTATAAAGTATGAAAGTGCTAATTTCACAGAGCACTTGATGGTTTGAAATATTCAGATTCTCTAAGTTTGTATGCAATTTGCAAGAAGACATCTCACATTTTTTCTTTTTTTTTTGTGCTGACATCCACTGCAGAGTTTGTAGAAAAAGACCAAGACAATCATAGTTGTTCCTAGTATGCATGTAGGATATTTGGAAGGGATTTCTTTTTTATACAAAATTTTGCAGAGTTGCCCTGGCAACTCAGATTGATTGCATGGTTCTCGTGGACATGAAAACTCAAATATTGTAGTCAGCAATGCATGTTGGATGAAGGATGTCAAATCAAAGCCCAATTTGTTCACTCAGTGAAGGAAGCTCTTCGTTGTTTCAACACTATTATTTACATTACTGCACCCTGCCAGAAAGTCGTTAATCATAGCATCATTTGCTCAGGTGTCAGGAGAGCTTCTATACCCTCTTATTCGATGCTGTTGTAGTCTGTCAATCCAAGGTTTACCCAGGATATCCCAATTTTTCCGAGTGGATCCTGCTGGCGTTACTTGTCGGCATGTGTGCATCAATCACTGGAATGGATTTGGAACCAAGGTCCGCTGCGTTTGCTTGGATAGTGATGACAATGTACGAGTGAGGTAATGCTTCATGTGAGCTGGATGCACCTTTTACTTCGTTCGCATCCCTACAGTGTATATGAGCAGCCCTGGCATGCTGGTGTATATGATGTTGGTCTTTCCAAGCCAAGGTCAGGTTGGATCCGCCAAACGTCTATGCTGGCTGGCTATATGCCTAATGGATTCCACTGCCGTAATTGTTGCGCAGATGTTTGATTGCAATCAAAATCGATCAGACTTGATAACACCGTGAGCCGTGAGATGATAAATGTATTATGATGATTACAGCACACGAGTAGGGAGAAGAGAAAGTGAGAGAGAGAGAGAGAGAGAGAGTCGTCCTGTTTTTGCATGGTATGTACCGAGCAGGGAACATCTCTGGGCTCTTCATTCTCAGTCTGAATGACGTATCACAGCTCAATATAATCACTTCTCTGTTCCTGTGTGAATTCCAATTAAAATGCCATTAGCAGTGGCAATCAAAACATACTACTTATGTACTTGCCTGTGTGTACAGTTGGAAATCACTTGAAGGGAATTTTAATCCAGAGCTTTTTTCCTCAGTTCTGTTTTCATTTCACCTGGTGTTGACAGATCAGATTTGCACTCAAATTGTTTGCTAAAGCCTCCTCTCAGAATGATCTGTAATGTGTGCTCACTTTCATGTCTAGCAGACTTTCATTTTGGTATAGATCTGATATGACAAAAAAAAAGCAAAAACAATGAGAGTGAGAAGAGGGGAAAAAGGGAAAGAGATAATGCCTACATATTACACAGAGCTGACAGATAAGGGGAGTGGAGAGTTTATGAAACTTCACAGATGCAGTGAACTTTATACTTGCCCCCTATACTCATGAAGTACATTTTTGTCAAATTATTTATCTTTTCTATATTTGATTCTATCTATGCCTTTAACTAATGGAGACCCCTTGGAACTAGAAAACAAACTAGAAAGAAAAAAGGAAGAAATTTATACCCATTGATCATTGTGATATAGATCTTTCCAATGTGTAATATCAGTAATGATCTATTGTTTTTCTACATGAAGGCATGTGACATGACTTGCCCCACATTTGTTTTAATTTCTGTTTGATTGTTCTATGACAAAACCTTGATGCTTTGTACTTTTTGTTGGGACCTATGAATCTTCTTTTTTTCTTACCTAAAATCCAAACGTGGATGGGGCTTAGAATTGATTCAACATGTGCAACATAAATATCATCATGAATCATTGAAAACTACACATGCAGCTTGTGAAGGATTTGATACGTGCCAGTGTCCACAGACCTTGCAAGCAGAAAAGAATAGAACAGATCCCTGTGTTCAAATGGTTATATGCACATGTATATTTGTAAATGAATATACACTGTATGTTTTTGTCTTTTAGAAAAATGTTAATGCAGTTACATACTTCTTGAAATATGTATTTACATGTGATGTACACGATGTATGTATGTATGTAAGTATTTAATATGTATCTTATCTTTCTTTGAAAAGTATCTCAAAGAAAACCTTTACTTGAATTGAACAAATAATCAGGAAAAAAGAACAATAATGAAGGAACTCTTGTTTGACTGTTCAAAATTGTCAGTAATTCATCAGACATTATTGAGCACTGGAAACATAGAATGACAGAGTGACACTGTGATATATATATACCATCATTTGTGTAAATGCTACTGTATATATAGAGAAAATGCAATGTTTGATGTAAATTTGCAATTTCAACCCATTTTGTACTGTAAGCCAGATGTAGGGAAATGTGTAGAGACTGATCTGTGTTGTGTGAACACCTGTTAAGTTTACAAGGAGAATTTTAATACTGTATAGAGTTTTGTTCTTTTTTATTTAAGTTTCATTACATAGCATTTAACTCTAGCATATATTTTTTTTTTCCCCCAGTGTCTGATTGCGTCTACTGGATTTTCGTACATGAGGAACAAAGCATGAAGTTTGGAAGAGATTTGTGAAGGAGGGGGTTCATCAGATCTACAGACAACACACAAAAAAAGAGGTACAAAATGCTGAGACCTATTCATCAGATGCTGTTGCTGACGGAACTCCTGTCGTGGAGTCTAACTCTACTGGTCTTTGCCAGCCAACAACCCAAGCTGCCAGGTAAGGGGATATGTTTCATTGATTTCCATCATATTGCAGAATGATCAGTTTTCAATCAATGGCTGAGCTAGTAAGGGCTCTTTTCAGAGGAAATGTTGAAAATATGAAGATTCAAGTGTTCAAGCCCCTCTGGCATTTGGCTTTGTTCTTTCATATACCTATGTATATATATTTTTTTTATTTCATGACATCTAAAATGGCTGGTTTAATAAAGAAAATGTCCTTCTAGAAAATGCTTTAGAATAACAGTCAACATACCCTTCTTCTCTTGCACAAATTCTCTCACTCACCTGCAATGGGAGAATGAGATTATGGGCCATTTTCTGTTTGTTTCTTGTTCCCAACCCCACCACCTGCCTAAAGACAGAAAAATGATGATAATTAATGTTGGCATGCAGAATCAGTATACCTACTGCTAGGTAATGAGCTGAAATTTTTTTCAGTTTCAAACTTTCTAAGTAATCTCCACCACTGTTGTTGTAGTATTTCAGTCTTGTTTTCATCAAACATTGCATCAAATGAGATACTGCTACTGAAGCTGCACCAATCTACACCAGCAGACAAATAGAGCCGATTTGAATTCAAAGTCACATAGATTGATGAATTTCACTGTAAGTGACAGAGACTTTCTGTCTCTCAGGATTGGCATCTTGATTCAGAATTGAGGTATCAATTAATCAAGTGTCTGACATGAGATTAAGTGGAGCAGAAGTATAGGTTCTCTTGAGATTACCTCGGGAAAAAAAAAACTGATGCAAAATTAAATTCATTGGGATTGAATTCCATTTGTCATTTCTTCAGACTACACAGTTGCCATGATTGTACAAGATTCTTGCAAGCAAATTTTCCCGACAGACAGAATTTTGCAGGCAGGCAACAAGATAAAAGTGATGTTTTTATCCTGTAGTACTCCATAGATTTAATAAATTCTCCACTGCTGCATGCTTTCTGCCGCTACAACTCTTCCTCTCACTCATCCACGTGTTCATTAATCTAGTGGTACACTTCTCTAATTTTCATTCCCATCCCTTGCCGGGTGTATGATTAGGCGCATTAAACCCACCTCTCTCTCGTGCGGATGCAGACGCAGTCGTTGCTCTTCATACGTAATGGAGCTCGACCATTGATCGAGGGTCGAGGATAAGGGGGAATGAGCTGGAAAAGGGCAAAATGCGTGTTACAAGGGCCTTTCTTTCTTTTTTTTCTTCTCCTGCAGCAGCAATCGTGAGGAAGTAGAGCAGAGAGATGGGGAGGAAGAAGAAGAGTTAGAATCTTCTCGTGATGCGCTTTTGATAATGGGATGGTACGAAGAGGGGCAGGTTTGGGGGTGGGGGAGGAAGGCCCGTTGTTTGAGGGGATTGTCACTTGTGTTTTCGCTTAAAAATGTGTTGATGGATGAGCAAGGAGGGGATTGAGAGATTGTTTGGATCACGCGTTGGTCTTCCCGCTCTGACGACATCGGTCCAGAGCATTGAGATTGATGCAAACACACACATACTTCCCCCACCCCTCATTCTTTGAACACACACAACACATACACACATACACACACACACACACACACACACCTGGGAAAAGAAGTATTATTATTATTTATTTGGTATTTAAAATGTGTTCATTGGTAAACACAGAACAAATTTGATTCAGTATAACAAAGATAAGAAAAATTATAACACAGAGACAAAGCACAAATTAAAAAAAAAAATTGTGACATAGAAAACAGAGCTGCCAGGGGCAAGAAAAGGTAAACTTGATTACCATGACCCGCAGGTCTTCTACCCCACAAATATCAGCATAGGTAGAAAAAAAAAATCTCTTAAAATTCTCTTTATGTCTACATCATGTATATATACATGTATAGCTTTGTCAGTAAGACCTTTGATGCATGACTGATATAAAGAATATATATTGATCATGTCCAGTAAAATATGTGATTCCTTTGTGTAATAACATTAATGACATTCATGTGTCATTGTAAACGGCGTATATGCATATGTTTGTATTCATGTCACATGTCCGCACAAAATACAGCCAAACATGAAATTTATTTCTAAAGGTTCTTTCATTTTTTCAAAAGCTACATTTTCCAATGGTATATTGTTTTGCCTAATTTCTAAAGACCTTCCTTATGAACAATAAAAATGCCAACCATCAGGCAGAAATATTTCACAATTTTAAAGAATTAGAGAAATTTTAGAACTGATCAGACAATGAGATAAGGTAATAATGTACAATAAAGAATTACTCCAATAAAAGAAAGTTTTTATCTATTTTTTTCTTTCATTCATATGGAAGTTTATGATGAATGGTAACAATTAGAATAAAACAAATATAACACACAAGAGAAATATAGGGCTAGAAGCATTGTGTGTCCCAATACAGATTATAGTGATTGTCTTCAAGAGATTAAACAATTCCTGTTACATTATTATAACCCTATTAGATCAATTTGAAGATGACCAGTGCAACAATGAACATACTATGTTTCAGTCTTTAGCACATAAATGGATATAGATGTAGTGTCATTTGGTCAAATCTCATGGGGCAATATGGCTTTTTAAAAGAAAAAAATCTCTTTCAAAAAATGAAAGCCAGCTTATAGACTGTACTGTATGCTCATTAATTTGAACATACCATCTGTCCTGGTAGCTTATTTAAGGTAAGTTAAAAAAAACACCAGAACAATGATAACATTTTTTTTGGTTCTATTTGTGTCCCCTATAGACTTTTATGTTTATTTTTGTGTTCTCAAGAGAGATACATGTGTTAACCGAATGTGCAGAATTTCTGACTTAAAACTGTGGTAGGAAAAAACGATGGAAACAAATCATTCACCCAGTGCACCCCTAACTAACTGTGTGTGCAAACATTATTTTGGTCCAAATATTGAGAGGAAGAGGTAAAGTGTACTCCTTCATCTCATTGCGGGCTTCTGGTTTAAGTGAGGAGTGATTATGTCGAGTCTCGTGTGCCAAAGCTCCCATTCACATTGAAAAAATAAAGATGGTTGTGGTCTTATCATAGTGACCCCAAATAAATGAATGCAGTGGAATACATACTGGTAACACAAATGTGCACTTAACACTGTTGAAAATGTATGCATTCAACTGGATTACTTGTATTTTTGTATTTTTTTTTGCTCTGCTGACTACGTGTAAGTAACTAGACTGGTCCCATCAAATATGCACACTTGAATATATCTGTTGCTCTGTCAGGCAAGGCACAGATGAGCATTCTGATTATTAGATGACACTGTTCTGAGAATAGGCATGGTGTTATAAGCATGTTTGCAAGCTCAGTATCTTCGAATCATTTTAACTTCACAGAGACTGTGATCCTTCACAGGATCTTTCACAAATGTGCTTCAGATTCTAGCTTGCACACCCAGAAGGTTCATTAGCAAGTTTAGGTTGTCTCATTTAGATGAAAGAGTGTAATGTATGTATTGAAAAATGAAGCCTATGGTTACATAGTGTTAAGAAAAAATCCTTCATGATACACGGGATAACTAGTTTTTAAGTGTGAATGGGGTCTGACTTTCACAGTTGAGTATGAAATGAATTACAAATATGTTGCTATGAGTCACTGGGGATGCCTGGGGGCAGTGTGAGAACTCAGTGTATGTTTGCTGGAAGCAAACACTTCATTTGAACTGCATTATTGGGTTAAAACTTGCAAGCTGCATAACATATTGTAGTATCAACAACCAGTCTGCTTGTGTGCATGACAGAGATACTGAGGGAAATGTGATACCATCACTATGTTCCTATACATAATTCTGTATTATCTTATCTCTGTTTCAGTATTCAATGAATGTACTGCATGAACCTATAGTACTAAATTTTCAAGAGAATAAACGAGTGATATTCAGTATGATATAAATGAATAAATCGATAAATGAAATGAAATGAATGAAATGAAATCTTTCGATATCAATTAAGCAAGGATGCTTATTTTCATTTTTAGATATCATTGTGTACATGTATTTACTCTATCAGATAAAGACAGATTGTGTGTCTACTGAGCAAAAAGTTTACATTCATACATTCTAACGTATACTTAAATAACATTTAATGACCTGGAGAAGGACACTGGAATTATGTAACAAAATGTGTGGACTGATTACATGTAATGCTCCAAAACATACTATAACTTCCCAAGCCTGCAGTTTACGACGGAGAAAAAAAAAAGGAGACCGTTGTGCACCCTTGTAGAATTTCCAATTTAGCAGTAAATAGAAGTCAGGCAAAAATCAATCATGCGTACAAATGTGCACATAAATCAGATGAGATCATGGCAACCACCGCTACCACGGGAGCAATTTATATTCATATGTGCAGCAATGGAGCCAATTTTGAATGCAGAAAGATCGCATGGGTCATCGACCAAGTATTACCCTGTTTGGAGCCCTTAATGTGATTACAGCGCAGTTATTGGGTAAGGCCTGTCAATTTGACAGAGATTTAAGACTTCCAGGTATGCAGCTGTGTGGGTAACTACCCAATATGTTCATAAATTTCATTGCAAAGCTTGAAAATTGAGAGACATGCTAGCTAAAGCTTGAAAATTGAGAGACATGCTAGCTGATGGGCATGAATATATGCCTTCGCGATCTGCCCTGGGCACCGTGCGCAACTCATTTGTGCGAAATATGCCGACAACCAACAGGCTTACCAAATTACCTTCTATTATTCTAACTATTCAAGTCACTTTCTTAGTCACTGTAAAATACTTCAAGATTTCCTTTTTCATAGCGTGCATAAAGTTTTTTTTTTTTTTTGCAGTATGTGTACATACATGTGAGTCCACTGTAGGCAGTCTTGCTGTACAGATGCACAAATAGATCATACATGTGAATGAACATACTCAAACAAACATGCACTGTTATACTGTATATAATTTTTTTATGCCATATATTTAGCGAGTCTTGAATTTTTCACGAATCAAGATTTCCCAACAACTTTGTGAGTGGTTAACTTCGTGATCATGCAGTACTGGACTGAACGGAGAGACGTATGCATGCACGTCACATTCATATCTGGTTGGAGTTGATATTTTTGCTTGTTTTTAAATTTGCAAATAGTACTTGACTTCCAAAATTTGTGAAAATAAAAGCCAGGCTGCAAAATATTCAGCATATAGAGTAAACATAGCAAACTTAACTTTGTAGCATCAACATACCATTTTGATTATAAAGTTTTGAAAGCCAATGTCAGTATGAAAGCATTCTGTACAAACATTTGATTAGGTCAATATAAACTTGTGTAAAGGTCATTTTTTTTTCACTTTTATGGCTATGATGTAACATGAGATTGAGATGTCATTACCTTTGATTATTCAACAAAGTATAAATGAAAACTTGCTATTTGAGATTCAGTTCAGTTTTCTACAGACCACACCTAAGATGGGAACATTTGATGCTTTGCTATTTTGATTCTAAAAAGTAACTTAGAGCCACCTGTAATATCTGTAACGAAAAAAAAAAAACAGTTTTGATGGTAATGTGCTGTTTTCAAAGCTATACACTTTCTCCTGAGGACTTTATGAGCCACATCATTTTCCAGTATTTTTGAACCATGTTTAAGTAGTTGGAGTACATTTTGTTATTATTCTGGGAGAATGTTCTTGCAGTCAGGAACCACCTTGTTATGGTGAATGCCACACATAAACTTTTAAATCAGTATTTTTTAATCTTTAAATTACTATTGTGGCCTCATCACCAAGCCCAACGGACATACAGTGTGCATTTGTTCTCTGGGCACGCAGTGCATACCCAATCTTATCACGCATTGCTTCCCAAAATTACTCTCTAAAAAAAATTGAGTGAAAATATTCACTCTTGAAGGAGTGGATACAAAAAAGAGAATGAATTTAGAGTGAAATTGGAGTGAATTTTGGAGTGACCGCCCGCAGGGATCACGTGAAGATTTTGGAGTGATCCCTGAGGTTGCTCTAAAACGAGTGAAAATGAACATTTTCACTCAAAATTCACTCCAATTTCACTCTAAATTCACTCTTTTTTGTATTCACTCCTTCAAGAGTGAATATTTTCACGCGGGTTTTTTTTTAGAGAGTACATTTCCATGAATGCATTGCTAGCATCCATCACTGAGTTTTACATTTTATGGAATTTGACAATTGAATCTTTAATTTTACTCAGCAATTCGTCATTCATCATCGCAGTACCACTTGCCATTTAGCCCCAAAATGTCCTCCCCCAATTTCAGTATATACCTGGTATATATATTTGTCTTTTTTGGTGGGGGAACATAACCAAGTTATCTGCCCATGGGCAGAAATATCAAATGCTCCATTATCATGTGATCATGTTTATGCGATTGCTGATAGTATTTGACTAACCCGTATATCACTGTTCATCCCACCAGGCACAAAACTTCTATGCAGTGCAGTAAGTGAGCCATCCCTTGAGCTGGGAGAGGCATATGAAGTATGCTCCTTCTGGAGCCAGCTGAACATATTTTGGCATTGATATTGTTGTCTTAATGGATTTACCCCAAGGGAGGTACGGAATGGCTTCCTCGTGCATGAGGAAAAAAACAAAACAAAAAGCTGCTGCTCCCTCCCTCCTTCCCTTTTCTGTGCGCATATCAAATTCATGCCATCCATGTTGCGTGGAATTTCAATACCTGGGTGCTTGGATGCAGTGAAGGCCCCATTTGCTATAAGAATAGGAACACCCTGCAGGGCTGTGAATGCTGGTGTCTGGCTAAGGCATTATGAGGCATTTTTGAAATAGCACATGTCTTTGGACTTAAAGGTACCTAACTGATTTGAACCCCTCTTCCACATATCATTGCATATAACATGTAACTCGCAACAAAGAGTGCTTAATCTTGAGAACATATAAAGGCATTCCATTCCATGTCTTTATTCATGTGCCATTGTATCAGAGATAAATTCCTGTAATCTGAATAGGCATAGGATGATACTGTAAGCCCTTGATTGAAAATTAGAAACAATGCATAAAAGGTCCCCTCTAGTGCTCCACAATATGACATGTTAAAAATTCAGTGAGTGCTGCTCTAGCATCAGATTTGAGATGAAAATGTTGTATCCAGTACTTAGAGTATTGAAGTCTTCAAGAAATCTGAGATGAAAAAGTAATACATGGATGCAGACCTATAACTTGTATTGCTTAATACCTCATGCAAACTATATCAGAAATGCTTGATGATGTCTTTAATGACAGCTGGCAAAGCTTTTAATGTCCTCAAATTTCACTTGAGTAGAATTAACCTTCCTGTTGCAGCAAGTCCAAAGTGGGGCAATTGAGCTAAGTCAACACTTTTCAAATTTTGTTTCTCCCAAATAATTTCAGTTTGTTTTTTCTCCTTCCCTTTGTCCCAGTGAAACATAAAACAAGATAGCAAACAGACACGTGGGACAATATGTCACATGTACAAAAAGAAAAGCTGTAGACTTGTTTCCACCATGTCTACATACTGTATGCCATGTATCATTTCTATTCATAGACTGCAGATTCAGATTTTTGTGTAAATGGGGTATACTGCCATTGTTTGAAAGCACGCACTGTGCAGCAATTAATTTCAAGCCATACTTACCTGGTAATGTTTAGATTTTGGCTATGAACTAGACATACAATTGTTATTTCCTCGAACTTTGAACTTCAGAATCAATACTTTTCCCTGTATTGAATGCACTCACCATATTTGGCTGCAAAAAGCTATTAAACATGGATTATCATGGATGTTCCATAGTTATCTACAGTAGATGTGAAATTCAGAATTACTTGAGTACATGTATGTGATTCATCACCATAACAATAACAATGATACAATGAATTGCACAAATGTAGAATGACCAATCAGGCCATTTCAAACTTGCAGAAGAATAGATATGGAGTGCATTGTTACATGAATTAGATGAGAAATTCAGTTACGGGGGATGGTATAGTTTTGGTTGAGACCTGGCTTCAGGTTTCTAACGTTTTTGGTGAGATGATAAAGAATATGACAGGCCATGTAATTCCAAAAAGAATTCAACCTTTTTTTGATGAAAATTGTTTTTTAAATGGATGAGATATCCAAAACAAAAGATACTAGGAAGGGGGATCCACCTTTTATAAGAGTCGCTTTGTTTTACTTTGTTTTTGGATACCTCAGCCATTTCGAAACTGATTTTTATCAAATAAGCTTTTAATTGTTCTTAGAATCACGTGCTCTTTAGTATTTAGTATGGGAAGTTTCTAATTATCACACAAAGAGTTAAAAGCTAAATTTCCATCTCAACCAAAACTTTACTCTTCCTTTAAACTATTGTTTATTCCTGTAAATCTACAATAATACAATAATTCATTTCCCTTGATTCAACAGAACAAGTATCACTGCACTAATTCTGTTTGCATGGACAGCAAGTCAGCACTTTTCTTGATTCTCAGGCAGTACATTTGATGCACATTACATGTTTGACATATCGTGCATTCCTTTGCAACTGGTTAAATTTTCACAAATTTAATTGAGTACTTCTTGTATTGAACAACATGCCAATGTAATGTTTCTTGTAACATACACAATGCACATTATGTTTTCTAGGCAGGAAGAACCACTATTTTTGCTGCATCTGAATAGGAGAAAACACCTTGTCTTGCTCTTCTGTGGTTCAGAGTCGTGAGTTTAACCAAGGAGGTTCAAGAGATGGAGTAACAACAGTGTAATTCCCTTTGATCCCATGTTCGAAGCCGCCGCTCAAAAATATTTGAAGCATGTGCCAAACAGGATCTGCCGCGCAGATATGAAGACAATATTGACTCGTGTCTCCTTGCATAATCACCAGCCACTTTCAAAGGAAGATATGTCTTTGTGATGGCGATTACTTTTCGCATATCCCTTCTTATAAAAGGTAGGTGGTACAGACACGAGGATGCGCGAATAAAAATTGAGCAAAAAATGCTGAAATAAAGATGAAAATTACCCGACTGGGCATACCCGGGCACTAATCTGATATATCTATCAATAAAGAATTATACTTGAAGATTATTCCATATTAGTTTCATTTGTGGAAATCAAGCGGAAAAGTGATCAAACCAGTTTTCCAGGAACAGTTTTAAACATTTTCACATGGTACAGCTCTGATTTACACTTTGGCACAAATTTCTGGACGGAATTGACTTTTGTTTTACATGCTTTATCCTTACGTGAAATTTCATTTCATTTAATAAATAAATAAGCAAAATATGGCCAACATTATGATAACGTTCAAAATGAATCTTCAGATTGCTCTGCAAGACGGCGGTGTCGAATATCGATCATCAAAGGCACAAGTGCACCTGTCGAATTCTTTTGTACATCAATAGAAATCTTACAACTGTTTGAATAATTACAGCTAGTTGGAACTCCATGTATAAAACCTCCTTGGTTTAACCACTCTCAGATCTGTTGCACAAGTCTCATTACCCAAAATGTTATGCTCACGCCAGGAAGGTGTTATAGATGGAGAAGGAACTACATACGCTCTCCTTTGAAGTCATGCTCGGCACCGCCAGGAAGTTATGCGCTTAACTACAGGTGGTACCCAGGTGCTTTGACAAAAATGGAGCATCTCAGTAATCAGGATGCGCACTCTTACAGCGGGAAGGACCTCCCCCTGCTGCTGTTTGCACTCTCTTTCAGTGCGCTTGCAACAATGAGTGCAAATGTGTTGAATTATTAGAGCATTCAAAAGCAGAATACAGTGTAAAAAGTCCATTTTGAATGGCAAAAAGTAGAAAATTATGCCCAGAGGCTTTAGCAGAGTGCTGTATTTGAAAACTTAGAAATGACAGGTTAACTGATAGGAAACCTACATGTGCAAATGTGCGCATTACAGAAATATATTTTAAAAGTTTTCAAGAGGACATAATTTCCTTTTCATTTTGATTTGCACACTACAAGATCAGAAATACATGTTTATAACTTTGAATTCTTTCCTGAACTGTTCTACACATATGTATTCAATCAAAATTTCATGTTGAAATGCAGCTTGTACGTAATTCAATGAAATGCAAAATTTTTCCTTCAGCTCCATATCTTGTCTTGGAATGAGAGCCTAGCCAAGCATGACTTCAAAGCATAAATGAATTCTAAGCGTCCTAGTGTAATGCTTTAGAACCCAAACATGTGTTTGGATGGATTACGTAGAGTTGCCACTCCGTCTATAACTCTTCCCTGGCCCACACAAACTTGCCGTATACAAAACCAATCATTGCATGTGCATTCCTGACAATCCTGGGCTGTACCAAATTCTTTTAAATTGTTTTTTCACTCAAGTGTACTGCAGAGAGGGTCCTTTGCCTTAAACAGATTGTATAATACATCTCTTTCCTCTATGCAAAAAAGAAAAAAAGAAAAAGAGTTCCGTTCTCCTTCCTTCTCCTTTGCAGAGACAGAACAAGGTGAACACTACTTAGTTTGGCTCAATGGCAGCCACAGTGCCACAGACATTTGCAATGGGACCATCGCCTCACCGGGATTTCCCAGCATGCATCTGTCGCAGGCTGCAGCCACACACACCTTCCATCTAGGCCACCGCAGTCCACGCGGTCGCATCAAGCTGGACTTCAGCGACTTCTTTCTTACGCCTCTCGACAATTTTGTGGACTGCGGCTCCCCTTATGGAGACTTTGTAAAAGTAAGTGTGTGTGTGTTGAGTTTCCCAACTTGCGCAAATGTAGTGAGTGTAAATAAGGTCTACAGTGTACTTTTGTTAGAATGAACACATTCAACAAAATTTTGATTACAACAAAGTGAAAGCTCAGGTACCTAAATTGTTATTTACATATTTTTATAAACTTTTTTTATTGGGCTATCAATAACATTTTTATACAGTGAAGGAAAACTGCTGGTCCCAAGGACTTTGTTATAACGGGAGTTGTCTGTGGTGCTTTTGAGAGCAAGCAACAGTCATTGAAATCCTTGTGTTAATACTGAAATGAAGTATGTGGCACCTCTAAAAATTCATTCCTAAATTGTTCTTACAAAAATTCAGCTACAGTGGTAAAGCTGGTAATCATTGTATGTGGGTCAGCAGGGCATGAAATAACTGCAAACATTTGAAGGTGCCTGTATTTTTGAAAGAAATTTAAAAAATACAAACTCATGCTCTCTTTACATCTGGAAAAAAAGGAGAAAAATATAACCTCCTTGGATTTGGAAACTGATATCACTTGTTGACACACATGTGCCACAGCGGCATCTCCCCAACAGCTCTGTCCAACTTTCCTTCCTCTGGACGTGTCATTGTCGGCAGCCCTTGCTGTCCTCGTAACCCAGTATGATCAGCTTTCTGTTGTTGTTTCAATTGTTATGACAACCTTAGTGACAAGAGCTAAAAACAGTGGGACATTCCGAAAGCCGGGCTGTCAGGATGTCAGCTCTGTTTGACCCAGTTACTATGGGTGCATGCAACAACAACACCATCAAAACCAAACCCCACACACACACACACACACAAAAATCAACTAAACAATTTACCCTTGGGGGTAAAATAGGAAGAAATGGGTGAAATTTCTAGTCATCATAGGGCTGTTGTGTTGGAAAATACCTTTGAATTTAAATACATTACTCCATTTAATGGTGGGCAATACTTCCTGGCAAAGGGACAGCAGCATACCATGCTAAAAAAGAATGCAATGCCGGCCTGCCAAAGCACCTCTGGGGAGAAGGCACAAGGATGCATGGATAATGTTCACTGTCTGGTGAATCATTGATGTATCTTTGAAGAAACCATATCCTCCTTGCATCACACCCTTTGAGGTTTGTTCCAAAAGTCTTCCTTTTTGTTCTTGGTTCAAGGACAGTTAGTTTTTAAACTCCTTACTGCTGTGATCAGATACTATCCTTCAAGCATGGCTAGTTCACTCAAAGTATTGTAAAACATTATATTTTTGTGAATTGGAGCCGACGGCCTTTTTCGCGGCATGAAATTTTCGCGAGTTGCCTCTAACATTCAATGCATATACAATGTAGTGTAGACAAGAACTTGCACGTGCATTTTAATTTCGCAAATCTTGGCTCTCGCAACATTCGCGAAATCAAAATGCACACAAACATTTCTCGTTTTACAGTAATTTTGAGTGACATGTTTTTGGGTAGTTCATGTATTTATTTATTTATTCATTCATTTATTTATTCATTCATTTATTTATTATCTGTTACATCATCTTTAGATCCCCCTTTCAAAGAAAATACATTTGGAATTGTACATGAACCTTTGATACGACTTGGTAATCATGGGTCTCTTTTTAAAATTTAATTTGACTGTCTGTCAGAGCAGAACAGAACGGCAGTGAACAGTATTGGTTTGCTTTTAAGTGAACAGGGAATGTGTGAATAGGCAGCTCAGAATGTTACTTCAGTTCACAAGTCTGCGTATAAAATATTCATCCGATGCTCCCGAGACATTTCACACTGGGGAGATCACCGAATCTTCCTTGCACCACCAGCGAAACCTCCCGGGGTTTGCACCGTATCTTTTATCACAGATCCAAACCATCTTAGTACTTGGCAGAGAAAAGCCACTAGGTCTATTGAAAACCTGATGAGCAAGGGATAATGTGCTGTGCATGGTGGCGGCTATCCACAATTGCCAAAGTTCACAGATTCACCTTCAATTTCTTCCAGATATAGGGCAAGTTTCTGTTAATTTAGGTTTCTTCTTCTTCTCATTCTTCTTCTTCTCATTCTTCTTCTTCTTCTTCTTGTTGGTTTTTTGTTTTGTTTTATTTATTTCAATATGGTTTTAAAAAAACCACTATCAACCTCAGGGCTATTTTTCAGTGAGTCCGTATACACTGTGTATCAATTTACATGGTATAAAACAACAAAATATAATACAAAACAAAAGATAGCATTCACAACACAAGGAGCATAGTGACAAAACAAACACTACAATAACAAAGCCTGATTAAAGTAAAAAAAAATCCTATACATACAAAAAAAATACAATATCATCAGTTTTGTTACATTGAATCATATTGATGGGCAGAGCCGCAGAAAAAAAAGTAGTCTAGACAAGATTCTTCTTCTTCTTCTTCTTCTTCTTCTTCTTCTTCTTCTTCTTCTCCTCCTCCTCCTCCTCCTTTTCTGACATATTCAGTATTGGGGTGGGGGAAACTAAGAATCTTAAACTTGTGCATCTTATAGGCTCTGCCAGCATCAAAAAGCAACAGAATAAGAATATTGTATTGGCTGTGAGGAAAGGCTGCAACATCCTGCATAATTACCCTGCTATGTGCCAACTCGATGTGAGAAGTGATTTGTGTTTTAGATTGTTGATCGTCAGTGATTACCATGCAATGTCGCTTCAAGCTAATCATGTTACAGCACAAATACACTTCTTCCATGTATATGCGTATATATATCTAGTCACAATAAAAAAGTAATAACCTTTTCCCCATCATGAATAGTATATTAACTTTTTATCAAAAAGGCTTTGAGCAAATTAAGTAAGCAGGGTGTTTTTACACTATTTGACCAAGTATCTTCTGAAAAAGAAATTGATTTGTTAAGTTTCTAGTATATTTGTTCAATTGCTATTGTTATATCATCCTTCATTTGACCCCCCCCCCACAGTGCATTTTAACAATTCTAGAGTTATTTAAAGACACACATATGTTTACATTATGTGTCTATATTGCTGAGCGACATTGAAAATACCCAAGAAAGCTTTATATAAGTGCTCAGTACACAAGTTCATTGATCACAGAATCCAAATGTGCTCCATTCCCCAGCCAATCAGTTTTTCCAATATATTTCAAGGAATGAACATAGCCCCCCCCCCCATAGAATCACATAGTATTTACATGTTGTTTACCATTTAATTCTCACTCTGTATACACGCACAAATCACCCACATTCTGTTCTGATTTTGCTGGAGTCACTGATCAAGTATAATTAGTTTGGATGCACACTTTGACTGAGCGACCTCATTAAACCCTGTCCCCAGTTTGTAATGTGTTGCTAGGGGAAGCCATAGCAACACATTCTGCAGTCCCCGTAAGATATCCTCCCAACAGACCCATGTATGCAACTGTAGGGTGCCCAGTGCTCAGACCTTGATGAATGTACCCCATTTTTCCTGCTCCATTAGTTGCTCTCCCAGAGAAATGGGGCGATTTGCCTGTGAGAAGAATAAAAGTCTGTCTCTCAGCAGGGAGCAGGGAGCCTCGCCATCACCACAGTAAATGGACCCCGCTTCCCATTAGTACGGGCACCCATCTAGGGTAGACCCCTTCTTGTCAAGTGAAGGGGCCAGGGTTGGCTCTTGAACATGTGTGCATTTTACAAAGGCCTGTTGGCACCACATGTTATGCACTTTATACTGTGGTGCTGCACCGAGCTTTGCGCGGTGTGTCCCAGCATCAGTTTGCATTTATAAAGAGTAGAGCTCATCAAGAAAGAAGAGGTTGATGAAACTTAGTGCTGGTTAAATCTTAATTTGAGTGCTCTGTGTGTGTTCATGTTTGCTGAACTCTCTTGTAAACTGATGGCTATTAGATTTTTGGTATGATCACACTTTATATGCAGTTCAATTTTTTTCCCTGAAATGAGCTTAATGACATGTGTTTTCCATGTCAGCACTTTTCCCTTATTTTTCAATCCATAGATTTTGTACAGTCTGAATATGAAATTGCCAAGCTTTATCTTTGTTCAGTTATTAGTAACATGAAGTTTCATTTGCATTTAAGTAAGTGCATGCATGTGTGATTACTTTGTTTCTTCTCTGCATTTAACCGGTTGAGGACGATTGTTTTTGCTACAAGACGCATTTCCCATAGACGCTTGCCCGAGTATACTTGGGACTCGTCCTCAATAGGTTATTGAGCATTTTAAAGCTCCAATGCATCATGGTGAAGAATTACATATTCATATGTTTGCATCAGTTTGAAAATAGCTTTGATCATTTAAAACCTCCTAATTAATTCAAGCCTTTAACCCGTTGAAGACGAGTCCTTGGTTAGGGACAGTGATTTTCCGCGATCGCGGAAAACGGACGGAAAACGCGGAAACGGCCTTTTGAAACGGAAAAAAATATTCCACACGGAAAATCACGGAAAATCACTTTTTAACAAAATAAAACACATAAAAGTAAAAATAAATCCAACAGAAGCTGTGAATTAATTATTACATGTCCACAATATTCACAGACTGCGGAAACTGAGTTTCTAAGCCAAGTTGTGTTAGTTGCAAGTTCTAGCGATGTCTAACGGCGTTAGATCTAGCGATGTCACGATTTCAATAACTGTTGAACACTTACTCAGTTTGATCCAACACCAACAATCATAACCATAGAAGAAAGTCCATTAATATTCCAAAACACAATGTGTCTCGCCGAATAATGTGTGATGATAAAGCCAGTATTTTGGCAGTAAAAGTAGCGGCAACAGAATTAGAAACTGTCTAACTGTCTAACTGTTTTCTGCTCGCGGTAAGCTGTCAGCAGGTGAGTGGAGTGGTGACTTGCTATGCCTGCCTAGCCTGCTATGTCGTGTGTAGAGCACAGCGCACAATGCATGATTCAGGAGAGAAGAGTGATCGAACTCCAAGTTCACGCAGAAAAAAGAAAAATCCCACGATGCCAAGGTGCCATGCCAGATCAACTGGCATGGGTGGGGTGGTGGGTGGAGAGAGAGAGACCAATCAACAGAAGAAACCGCGCGTACTGGCGCATTCTTGGAGGTCATGAACTGTCTGGGGTGTTGGAGATGAACAGGGAAAGGGGCTGTTCCCAGGCCCTCTCTCCAGTCAAGAAATTGACACGCGCGCGCAAATTCTTCTGCCAACCAGCCAGCTGTCGGAATGTGCTTTGAAGTTTATGGCAGCCTGGCCTGGCTGGCATGAATGGGTGTTGAGTTTCAATCAATATCTACTGTTGTTTTATATTTGTATTTGAACATGTCGTTTCACCTGACAGAAACACGGAAATCGGGAAGGTGTAGGGGAGAGGTTTTTGTTGTGTTGCAATGTGTGTGTGTTTTCCTCGGTTTTTTTTTTTTTTTTGGGGGGGGGGGGAGGTGGGGGTGGGGACCGAGGCCAGAATGGGGAAAGATCAGAGTGAAATGAGTGCTAGTTTCTTGTCTGGATTATTGACTGAAGAAAGATAAATTGATTGTTCCTTTAGTGCTGAAAATTTTCATCTGTTTAGACCTTCTGAAGGAATATAAAGACTTGACTAGACAGTATACACTGTAAGTCACTTGACTAGCAAGTCAAGAAAGAGGACATTCATAATGATAGTTGTTGATACTGCAGGCCAGGCTTTGATAGTGATACACAAATATGTACTGTCCCACGGCATGATTAACTGGATTACAATGTATTGACTGAAGAAAGATTCAGGTAGATTGATCGTTCTTTTAGTGCTGAAGTTGTTATCAACACTGCTTATTAAACTGATTATCATGTATTCTGTTTGCAGCTTCTAATCAAAGGAATAAAAACACTTGACTAGCATAAAGTCACTAGCTGAGACTCAGAGACTTATTTTACTTTGTATTTTTTTTTTAATTTGTAGACAGCAGTGTAAACAGTCGTGTAAACAGCAGTGTAAACAGCCCTCTTTATCATCGCCATAATTAACCTTGCAGATTTACACATTATGCAATACTCTTCGAACATTATCACTGTGGCAACCTATTTGTTAAACCGCCATTTGGCAACCTAAAAAATCTATAGGTTGTCCGGCTGGCAACCAAGGAAAAAAGTTAAGTGACAGCCCTGTGCATGTTTTGACAGTCGAAATAAATAGATTGTCATACTGATGTTTCATTTCATTTGTCTTCATGGGTGTGTGGTATGTACAGAGGTTGGAAATCATCAGGTATACACTATGCATAACATGTATGAATGTATACACGATTACAGGTACACAAACTTCAAATAGCAATCATTTAATTTTTGTTCATTTTTGCATGCAAGTACATGTAAACGGAATTTGCATTTTTTGTATGTACAATTCATATGGGAAAACGGAATTTCCGTTTTTTCACCATGTTGAAACGGAATTAATGATTTTCTGAAACGGAAAAGGCAATTTTTTGAAACGGAAAATCACTGCCCCTACTTGGTATACTCGGGCAGGTGTCTATGGGAAATATTTGTTATAGCAAAATCAGTCCGTCCTCAATGGGTTAAGTAAAAACTTGGAAGAAAAAAAAATCAAACTTAGTTTTCAAATTTCTAGACTGATAGGAATTAATCAATCAAGGGATTCTATTATGCAAAGTGGTTAGGTTTCATTTTCTTTTTTTTTTTTTGGGGGGGGGAGTGGGTGGGTAAAGTCTTCATTCTTTGCATCAAAAAGAAATATGATAAGAATCTCGAATGGACCAAATGTTATGTGTAGCAGTAAGGTCAGTAATGTCCTAGTCTGGATGTGTGCAGATGAAAAATATAGAGTTTTTGCAGTACTTATTTGCAATGGATTGTGCTTCTATAAAGTGACTACATGTATATGAAGGAAACGCATAGGCCTACTAATTAAGATGCAGGTATTGAGTTAAAAGGCTGCCGTACTGAAGGAAGTCAAGACACAACCCTCTGCCCGAAATGAAAAGCAAAAAGAGGAGATTATTAGTACATCTCAATTTGATACCACAAAGCAATCAAAGTCTGCGAATTTCCTCAGGCTGTTAAAAAGAGATATTGCTTTCCTGACCCGGTCTTGTGAATCCCATCACGCATCAGGACGAGGCCGATTGCCATGCAGTTACCAGAGATTTTCATCATATTTTTGCCCCTTCATTGCTCTGAATTCACCCACGGTGTGCCAATATGAGCTCAAGCCGGCATTTTGCACGGCCACCCTGAATTATTAGATTGTCGTCCTCAGCGGCGGCAATTCAAAAGAAATTCCTCATTATAAGCTACCAGTTTTATTTTTTTCGCGAGGATATTGGGTGGACATATCTTTATATATATATTTCCTCTCTCTTTCTCCCGGCTTCTTTCCCCTCTGTGCATGCATGTGTTGTGTATCTTTTTTTCTCTCTCTCACCCATAGTCGCTCTATCTGTTTCTCTTTTAGTTGTCAGCCAGGAATGACCTGAGTTGCTATAATTGCTACAGGATTACAGAAAAAGCCTCACCAGTGCTCATCTTGTTTTCCTATCTCTTCACCAAGGCTTGTAAGGACCCATATCCTTCAGCTGAGGGAGAGAGAGAGTGAGAGAGAGAGAGGTAGAGAGAGTGAGAGAAGGGAGAATAATGTGTTTGAGATGTCGAGAGTGTGTCTGTCCCTCAGTATGAATAAACCTAGAGGAATAACGGTCTATAAATGTTTTGTCTTGATATAATGTTAGCTATGAGGGAGGTGAAACCCCAAATTGCCAATTTCCCTGCATTGATCATCATGAATGATGGGTGCTGTACCGTGACAAGATTACTGCACAATGTGTTCATATTTTGAAGATATTGCAGTTGTTGTGATTTCCTCCATTTGGTGCAGCAAACTAGTCAAGGAAGTAATAGTCAATGGTAACATTACTTTTTTTTTTCATTTTGCTGTCAATTAGTGTATAACCAATTGTTCTTGCCTGTGAAACCTATAACACACACACAAAAAAACTCAAGGGCTGGCGGAATGGGGGGGGGGGGGGGAGCCAAGGGGGCTCGTCCCCCTCCCCCCCCCCCCCCCACTACTTTTTTTTTTGCACCCGTACATAGGAATACATAGGAAGTTTTTGTGCTGAGGACCTTTTTTCTTTTTTTCTTTTTGCATGTCAGCTGAAGAAACCCAGAAGTGGCACCAGCCGCCAAAGTTTTGTTTTTGTTTTTTGTTTTTTTGCTTGTTAGCACATGAAACTCGGAAGTGCCCCCCCCCCCCCCCCCCCCCCGCACTTTTGAAAAAGTGGCGCTGGCCATGCACACCCACAAAATAGAAAACTGTCAAAATCTTACAAAACTGTAGTGAGTCACTGGTGCTGAACTAAATCAATGTCAAAGAATGGAATACTCTTAGGGAGTGGGGTTCTGATAAAAGAAGGTAAGTAGACAACAACAGATCAGTCAAAGTTTGTGTTAAATGTGATCGTGAATTTGTACATGTATTTTGTTTGTTTGACACTTTTCTTTTTCTCCTTGCACATTGTAATTCAGTGTTCATTCTCATGCAAATCTAGTAACAGTGTATTAAAAGTACTTTGCACATTATAATTTTCTTAGTCAGCATTTTGTCTTCAATGTAGCAATGTTATATTTGGTAATATGATGCTATGTACAACAACCACTGAACAGGATTTCTTTAATGAAGGATATAATGAATGTTGTTATTATTGTTAGTATTTCTGTAATCACTGCTATTATAACAATATTTCTCTTTATACAGAGCATGCATAGGAATAAAATATCTCATGCAACAGGTAGCTGAAATTTGAAAATTGTGTCTGTGTGTCCTGGGATTGCTACATGTGTATAAATATCATTTTCTACCTAGTCTTTCATGACCTTGCCCATCAAAAATTACCTTTATTATAATAATTGGTATGTCTTATTAAAGAATGCAGTGATTGACAACTACCCTACTATGAGTGATTTCATTACGTACATAGATCTCAATGTACTCACTGTTTCAAAGCAGACATGCTGAGCATCTGAGCCGCTTAGATGTAAACCAACAAGAATGTACAGTCCTTGTAGAAACAGTTAATTAAAGGGAAAGTTCATGCTAGTATTATGTTGCTTTGTAAGAAAACAGAAAAATCAGAGAAGTGGATCAGTGAAAATTAGGAGGAAAAATCAGACCCACAAAAAATGTTATATAGGTCTACTGATAAAGGTTTGAGAGTTTTTAAAGCAAATTGGCAACTCCGTGTGACATAGGTGTTGAGCAGCTCCCCTTTTGTTTTATATGAGAAATTCACTAAATTCCATATTTCTTAAATATTTTGGAACAGACAGAACTTATCTGATGAGGAGGACATGCACAAACATGTTACTCTTACTATTTACCAAAAAAGATCTGAAGAAGTATTCATCAATTTTTCCCCCAAATTTTCACTGATCTACTTTGTTGACTTTCCTGTTTTTGTATAAAGTAACATTGTATCACAATTGAATTCCCCTTTAATGTAATGCCCACCTGTTGCCATATTTGTTGTTATATTCACAAGTTATCATAGATGTGTAGTGCACATATTGTATGTAGTGATCCCCTACATTCCTATGCATCCTTCTCCATAAATTTTGCTCCTGTAAACAAACTCAGGAGTGTGATTTTTTGTATACTTATTCTTTTCAAGGTATGAAGAGAAAGTTTATCCATTCTGTAGCAAAAGTAAAACAACTGGAAAGAATTTCAATTTTTTTAATGGCCTAAAATAATTGTCTTCATTGTTGTGCCCACACACACCACCCATACATACGAAGATTTTCTTTGATTCAAAGACTTTGTTGTCTTCAAAATTGTATACAGAAACAACTGTTAGTGCGTGGACAAAAGTGTCATCGTCAACAGAAGAGATATTGAAGTACACATGCATTTGCAGCGAGTACGCAAATTGAACACTAGAAGCATGCATGGCGGGGGGGGGGGGGGAGGGGGAGGGGATGAAGGGGGGGGGGGGAGAGGTAGGGATACTGCTTTTGTGGAGGATGCATGCTGTCCTTGTTGGTATGTTTGTTTGCCATCAAAAATGGCTGCTGCAAGGACTCTTTACTCTCGGCCGGGGAAAAATCGATGTCTCCAGTGTCTGTTCGAAATGGAACGATTTGTTCCTGGCAGGGCCAGGAGGCAAATTTGATCAAATAGTGTCCATCTTATGCTGATTATATCTGCCTCGCTCCTGCATTTTCCCCGTTTTCGGTCTGTTTCTCTGGACATGATATATCGTGAGGGGAGAGGGAGACAGAGACAGAAGGATGGGGGGGGGGGGGGCGTGGGGGTGGGATGGTGTGTTAAGGGAGTATGATCACTGTCCCATGCTGTTTGCTGAGTGCAAATGCATGCAAACAGAGTTGTGTGCAGGCTGTCCTTGCACGCTCCCCTCAAAATTCTCTCAATCAATGCCACCTTGCGTCCATCTCCCTCCGGTCTCTCCTATCTCCTTTCCCCCGACATTCTAATATGTACATTCTCTCATCGTCTCCAACAGCAAGATTTTTTTAGTGGTATTGATTTTACCCCTGGCCACATTTCCATTGATTTCCATGGACTAATTGTAATGAATACGCTCTCTCTCGGGATCCATATTTTCTGATCGACACTGATTGCAGGAATTGATTTTAGTGCATGGAGATGAGCATTGCTATTTGGCTAATGGCTATGAAAGAAAGCACATGAGTTTTACCATCATGTTCCAGAAGATCTCCTCTGGCACTTAACCCATAGCTTTTAGGAAGTGTGCGTGTTGCTTACTATGTTCTGTGGGACATGCACCACCTGGGAGGCAAGAGGTTAAACAGACGTCTTTATTCTCCAGATGGCAAATGTGACGGCGAGCTGCCGTAATTGCATATTAACTGGCTGTCTGCAACGGCTTTCAGGATGCGGCGAGAGTTATGTTCCACTCCTCGTGTGCTTTCTTGTCTCCTTGCCAACAACTTCTGTCCTCAACAGCCACCCCCAATAGCTTAAAGGGATCGTATAGTTTTGGTTGAGACCTAATGTCAGGTTTCTAACATTTTTTGGTGAGATAATGAGAAACCTCTTGTGAAATATGAAAGAGCGTGTAGTTCCACAAGGAATTCAACGTTTATTTGATGAAAATTGGTTTTGAAATGGGTGAGATATCCAAAACAGAGTGATTCTAGTAAAGTGTGGGACCCACACTTTATTACGATCGCTTTGTTTTACTTTGTTTTTGAATGTTTCAGTCATTCCAAACCCGATTTTCATCGAATAAACTTTGAATTCCTCCTAAAATGGTATGCACTGTACTATTTCGTAAGTGTTTTCTTGGTATCTTGCAAAAAGTTAAAAGCCCAATTCTCATCTCCACCAATACTGTACTATCCCTTTAATGTGCTCTGCAGTTTTGCACACACTACAGTTCGACCTCGATTATCCGGCCTCCTTTTATCCACCCTCCTTTTATCCGGAAATCTCTATTATCTGGACGCGTTCACGCAGTGAAGGCCTTTTTTTTTTCATCCAAAAATTGAGAAAAAAACAGTGACTTTAACATCTTTTTATGGATCTATTTCACTAATTTCATAAGATGTGCATGATAGGTTTCTCAATATCTAACGAGGTAAAACATGTATGATTTTCACATAAAGATATACTTTATTTTTGTGAAGAAGGAACTACAATTTTGCGCAGGCTAGCATAGATTGCACCACCGTTGCGGGGTACGCTACCTGCCTAGCTGCCAGTGCACTGGGATGGCAGCTTGGACGGCAGCTATATACATTAACATTGTGTCTCCCATATCCGGCCAATTCGCTTATTCAGATGAGCGCCGGTCCCAACATGGCCGGATAATTGAGGTCAAACTGTAAACACACTTACATGAATACACTGGTGCTTAAATTTTAACATGCTTGCACTAAAATTTCCATGTATATTTCTCTCTTCCATCAGAATTTCATGCATTTCATGACTTAAGATCCATTCACCTATTTTCTTTTAGTAGTAGGGCCTATGAGAGATTACACACACACACACACAAAATCAACATTAAGAATAAAGGAAAAGAGTTCAGGAGAATTTCATGCATTTTTTCTGTGACATCAAGTTCCATTTGCTTCCTTTCCTTTCAGTAGTTATCACATAAACATTGATATTCAAAAGAAAGGATGACAATTCAGTCTCCATATCTCGGAAGTGGCTCAAGTTATCTTGAAACTTTCTACATATTTATGCATGTTCTGCCTGACAGTGATTATCCTATGAATGTTAGGGTCAAAGGCCAGATGAAAATGGTAACAATGTACTTTTCAATACAGAAATTGCACTTTTTCTCCATACCTTGAAAATTACTCAATGCATGAACTTATGAATGGGCAAAGTCAAGTTAAAGTCCTTAAATCCCCAAATGCATGCTCTCCTATTCATCCAAGTAAACCTAGGTCAAGGAAGGTGAACATCAACACATTTGTGACAAACTTGTCATTTTAATATTTTGCCAATTTTGTGAAAATGTAATCACACATTGTCCACATGTACATGTGTATGTACTATAGACCTATTAGGAGAATCATGCATTATGGCAGAGGCATATATACCAGTCGCCTTAGCGACATTTCTAGTTTAAACTTATAGATCAGGCATGAGCACATCAAGGGATAGCTATCAATTAATGAGAACCACATTTTTAATCATACCTGTATATTATGCAAATACAGGCCAAACCTGAAAGAAAACTTCAGCAGATATAAGTGTTCATAGGATGATATGATAGACATTATATGTATATCTTGTATTGCAGATATAAACTGTGCATATAACATTAATCACTTCTTTATGTCAATGTTCATATTTATGTTTGAATTCATAATGGCATTCTCCACGGAGAATACTTGCAAAAAACCAACCAAACAAACAAACCAAGAATGACCTTAGGCCAAAAAAAAAAAATTGTTGCATTGGCGTAACCCGCCCGACCCTAAAAATTCCGCCGACCCCATGTTTTTTTATTATTTTTTTTTGCTATCGATATCAAATATCTTGTTGATTGCGATCGCGATTGCACAAACCCGGAAGTGGAAACGGCTCTGGGGATATCGGATGTACGAGGGAGAGATCTAGCGCCTCACATAAGCCTTCCTTGATCAGTACGTCATCTGTTTCCAACACGGACACGTACTCTAACAAGATTTATTCAGTGTATACGTAGCATTCAGACTGCGATGTATTGTGCACAGTTTTGCCATAGGTTTCTTGTGTGGAGAACTTACACAAATCTGTATATGTGGGACTGTAATAGAGATCGCCGTGTGCGATGAAAAGATCGTACATATGGGTCAATTTGCATCTATCTTATCTAAGTCAAAATAGTAAAATATGAAGTGAAAACATTCAGGATAGGGATTTCAACATCTTTAAATTCTGTGAAGGGGTATAATTCCAGTAATATCGGCCTCATAAATGATTTGTAGAATAGATGAACACAGCACATTTGGTGCAGCAGTTGTAACTGTTTACTGAGCTGAGCACGAGTTTTACACGTAAAATGAAGGTAGCAAAAAAAAAAAAAAAACAATCCGCCCGACCGACCCTATTTGAAAATCTCATGTTACGCCAATGCAACAATTTTTTTTTTTTTTTTGGCCTTATGCCAGAAGCATGAAGTAGGCATAATATGAATATTATTCGTGGAATATTGATGCACCATAAGGCTTTGGATCCTTTACCATGGAGTGATAAGAAAATAAATGTATGAACATTTGAAGTCTTAAGTGAATGACAAACAGTTAGATTTTGCTGTAAGCCGCTGCCAGTGGATCTTGACAACCTAGTGAGAAATGAGGAAAAATAAAAATGAAAAACAGACCTTCCTTAAGAAGTGGAATTTCTCATCACCTTTGTCATAAAGAGATTTGAATGTGACAAAAGTCTTTCTGGTTCATGCACCCCATTGCTTGACTGAATTCTGTACCATGTTCAATGATTCTGATTAGGCCTACTACCTATTCCGATGAATTGCAGCATGCTCATTCATCTCAATGAATCACCGGCATTACATGTCAAAGCATACTGTGAACCTGTTCATAAACTGTGAGGAAGACAATATTTATAGCCCTCGTGAGAGAGCATCATCTAGTTGACAATTCTCAGCTCATTCATCTACACGGTCATCAACATCGAGTCAACTTAATTTCAATTGCAAACATGTGGAAACATAAACCATTAAGGCAATCTCTTTCGCTCGTTATAGAGAGGATATTTATAGTGATAATGCGATATTGATTGCACGTTCTCTGCCATGCAAGAAGATAGGTGGCGGCCATTTGTGTCTGGAAATTGGGTAATTCCCAAATGTGATATTCAGTATTCACAGCCCATCAAGCATGCATATTTCATTCACTTTTTATTTTAGGATCCTGTGGAATACTGAGTATAATTTTTGGAGACCATTAGGAAAGAAAATTATACAAAAATGTATTTGTGACCACCCAGCTCACAAAACCCACAAAAGGTAGGCCAGAATGAATTTTTGCTACTCTACACAGTTTAGAAGATATATTCCTTGCTTTAATTGGATCATCCTAACCCATTCAAAAGAAGATTGAAATTAAAAAAAAAAAGAGTTATGAGGGAGGAAAGAGGATTTAAAGATCATGGTCACTCAGGTATGCCAGGCTGAAGTATCAATGAAAACATGTGCTATTTCACAGTGAAAGCAGTGTCTGGCCGAAAGAATGTGATCCAGAAAAACTGCTAATATCTCAATGTGGGTTTTGTTTAGAAAAGCTGCCAAAGTTTGCATAGTAGGTAGAGCAAGATTACTTTCCAAGATGAGACAAACTGTAAAAACTTGACTTGTTTGACCAAAATGACACATTTTGGTCCATTACAGAAAATCCTCATCTGCAACTTTGTGTGTGTGTGTGTTTTTTTTTTAGCTGGTTGGTCACATTTTTCTTAGACAGGCTAGGAGAAACCATGAGAAACTTACGCAAGAAGTGTTCAGGGTGAGGAAGCTGCTCTTGAGTTAAACCAGAATATGTATGGAAATTTCACTGCCATGAACAGTGATGGTAACAAGAAATGTCCTAACTCTTCATACCTGTATAACATACAATGTACACGTATAAATAAACAAGTGCCATCAAATATTATACTGTAAAAGTGGATATTTTTGTGCATCTAATTTTTCGCGCTTGTCTGGGTAAGAAGAGTTTTGAGTGTTTTTAATTCCGTGGAATCAAGACATCAACTACTGGAACATATGGCACGCAAAAATATTCGCATGCTTTTATATTCGCGCTAGCTTCTGGTTGCGCGAAATGCGTGGAAATTTCAACACCGCGAAAATTTCAATTTTACAGTATGTTAGTACTGCATGATCTTCATCTGTAGATGTCATTTTGTTTTCCGTATTTTATTCCACACACAAGCCACAGTACTGTGTGTGAAATCTAACAATCCACTTTCAAACATAATTGTGCCAGTAAATTAGGAAATTGATTTATGTGACAAATACACTCCAGGGCTTTAGGGGGAGCTTATTGAAATGCAGTGGAATACTCAGCCAAAGCCCAGCAAGTTCTTTTTGTACCCATTTCTCTCTTCTTCTTTTTTTTCCTCTCACTCTCTTCATTTCTTGAGTGTTAATCTCCACGTACACAGTGAGTCATATTTGCACTCTATTTCAGCCGAGACGCTGACATGCATCCGAATTATATGTCGCCGATCAGACTTGATGCGCAGTCTACTCCACATCCTGGTTTTCTTGCATATAATGCGGGTCATCATTAGAGCTTGCCTGACTCAAAAGAGGCAGAAAAATCTCTTAGTCTTCAAAAACAATGAAGTAACAGTGATGACTGACAGATTTAAGGTTAAAAGAATCAACAAACTTGATGGCTGATTTTTGACACACAGGCAAATATCTTGTACCTTTGGTATTTCAAGAAGAATTTGAACTGACTTTGACAGAGATATATAATGGCACTTAGCATGCCATGCTTATGACCAGCAAGTTACCAGCAAGTGACCAGCAAATGACCCTCTTAAACAAAAGGAGGTTAAATCTGACTATAGTATATCTTGAAGTTCAACTATAACATCCCATTATACATTTTGTCCAAGATATTCAGATATGAAAATGTTTCTCATTTTGTTGTTTTTTAGGTGTTTCTTTTTAAATGCCCGTTTCCTCTCCAGAAATCAAAATGTAATTAGCTGGCACTTTTGGTTTAGAACATATTTAGTGATACTCAAATGATAATGTCGATAAAGTTTGTGTAGTAGTTTTGGTACATTAAAACAAAAGCAGTCATTATTATTATATATTATTTCATAAGATATTGCTATTCCCACAAAATGACAGTTTCACCATATGTGACCCTGCACCACAAAACACACAAAATGTTGCCAGATATGGATTTTTTGTTAAGGGCAGATTCTTAAAGAGCAGACTCTAAGCTTTAAAATGATGTATAACTCAATTCAAATGGATTCCTCTAACCTATCTTAATATTGGAAAGAAAGCACACACTCTGGAAAAGTGTGAACTGAGAAAAGAGGCTCTGAAGTACAAGGTCTATTCATGCACTTTTAATCTTTACCATGCCGTGCTAGCTGTGCAACGAAAGGGACAAAACACAGGATGTAAACCACCTGAGCAACAACAATGAAGGGATTATCAGATTAGGCTGAAATTGAGGATGTTCTATAAACACATTCTGTACATGATTAATGCCAACTTTCAAAGCAGTAGTGTTGTCCTTTCAAAAGTTATTAGACTTGAAAGTTAAGAGTGTGTGAAGGATTTCAAGAAATGAAGAGGGAACTCTAAGACATACCTGATCATTCTATTCTACCCCAAAAAGGGTTGTAGAAAAACTCCTGAAAACACACTTTTCCATTCATGTTATGATCCCAAACTAAATAATAATGTAGTAGAAGGGTAGCTCTTTCAGAAAATAGTAAAAACTCGAGGTTGACTCAGTTGACCCATTTCACCTTTTTTGAGTCCTCACGTAAAACCAAGGGATGCAACTTTTTGTTCGTTTTGTGATGCACGGTCACCGTGTCCACTAAATGTGTTCATATCTACTAAAGACAGATTGCCCATTGTCTCACATCTTATTTCAACTTGACTCACACAGACATCTTATTGAGTTTTCTCTATTATTCCATCACACACTTTCATCTTGTTGTATAGGTAGTGGACGGAGGCAGCACAACTGTCCACTGCGGTCAGTCCAGACCCCAGCCACACATTTCGTCCACCCATCAGCTGGTGGTAGAATACCACCATGCCTCGTCCAGCAACATGGTGACCTGGGCCCCCAGCCTCTTCAGGGCCAGCTACCAGTTCCTGTCGCATGCCGCAGCAGCGAGCATCCGGGAAGACATGGAGAAGGGATACTATGGTGAGTGGCAGTATAGGGAAGGCATTGTTTGCCACTCAACATTGGTATACATGTTTCATTCCAATACATGATTGATGATTGATTTGTGCTGATGCTGTTTTCACATAGTTCTTCTTTTTTTCTTTTTTTTCTTTTTTGGGAGGGGGGGGGGGGGACATCTGTCAGTTAAGCTGGACAGTGGACACCTTTATCTAATAGCACCTGTATTGTGACACCATTACCTTGATACATGGCAGTAACTCTGGACCCTGGACACCTTTACCTCAACACTCTTTATCTTTACACCTGTGAGTTACTTTGGACCAGGACACCTTTCCCTTTATGCTGAACCCTGGGCAAGATTCAAATGTTCAATTGTTTTAATCCTACCAAGTATTCTTGAAAGAAAAACAAAAATTGGACATATCAAGTAATTGATCACTCGTAAGCTTAGAGTCTGGAGAATCTTAATGAAATACCCATATCTGGAAATAAATATTCAACAACTTTATTTGACTTTCGTGGTAGACTGGATCACATAAATGAAAAGTACAGCTGCGCACAGAAATATTCTGTGAGTTTATTTTTCCATATAATTTTTTTTTTCATGATGTCAAATGCCTGCCCTTCGCTGCAAGACTCCACTGCTTGTAATTTTCCAGAAGTCCTGGAGGTGATCATCGTACAATGCTTAGCAAGTGAATACTGCTACCTTTAAGTTTGGTTCATGCTTGATTATTCAAATACCCTCAGATGCAAAATTGAGTCAGCAAATAGGCAGCCACTCCCTTCCTCCCACTTAAGGGCTTAAAAGATGGTATCGGAAGTTCCTTTGAGCTCAAATAATCTATCGTATCCAATGATTGGGAAGGGTCATGGTTAAAATCAAAATGTGTACAGCCAGGTATGGAGTTGTGATGCAGAACTTGAACAAGACAAAAACCTTATAAAAAAGACCAAAGTTCAAAATCCTTCCACAAGTGATAAAAGGAGTATGCCTTAAAACAGAACTCTCTGCTCTCAGCAGATTAGACCCGTGAACTACAGGGATGTTGTAATGGATTAGACGTAACCCCTGGGCTGCGTGAAGAGAATGTCCTAGAAGTAATTGAGCACGGTCTGTTGAATGCTATTAGGCCTACCCTGTAGCTTGCCTGAAAGATGAAGGTCTAAATTTGTGCTTCTCAGGAAGTTAGTGTATATCTCCTGCATAATGTACGGCATAGGAAAGCCTGCCTTGAATATTAAAAGCAACAGTGTGATAGGTCTCACCACTGTTACTGTAAAAACCAGACACACTCGTTGCATGAAACATTTACTAATTGCCACTGGCATTCAATGCATTGTGTAGACAAACACTTTCAAATGGCATGCATTATCACTTCCACAAATCTTGTTTCAAAATGTGTGAAAGTTTCATGCACAAGAAGATTTCAGGTCTTACAGTATTCTATGCAAAAATATTCTATATTCTTGCACTGTAATGGCTGAAAATGTAATATTACCTAATCTATTAAGTGTCACATATTGCTGCACTTAGTCTGCATGTTACAAAAAGAGTTGACCTTTAATGAATCAGTGTATATTTTCACCTTCACATCATGAAGTTTGTGACTATTGCCATAGTAAACCTGAAGCTAGTTGGGGGGGGGGGGATGGATAAGAGGGTGTCTGTACATACATTTGACAATGCCATGCAAAATCTTTCTGGCATAATATGAATATTATTCGTGGAATATTGATGCACCATAAGGCTTTGGATCCTTTACCATGGAGTGATAAGAAAATAAATGTATGAACATTTGAAGTCTTAAGTGAATGACAAACAGTTAGATTTTGCTGTAAGCCGCTGCCAGTGGATCTTGACAACCTAGTGAGAAATGAGGAAAAATAAAAATGAAAAACAGACCTTCCTTAAGAAGTGGAATTTCTCATCACCTTTGTCATAAAGAGATTTGAATGTGACAAAAGTCTTTCTGGTTCATGCACCCCATTGCTTGACTGAATTCTGTACCATGTTCAATGATTCTGATTAGGCCTACTACCTATTCCGATGAATTGCAGCATGCTCATTCATCTCAATGAATCACCGGCATTACATGTCAAAGCATACTGTGAACCTGTTCATAAACTGTGAGGAAGACAATATTTATAGCCCTCGTGAGAGAGCATCATCTAGTTGACAATTCTCAGCTCATTCATCTACACGGTCATCAACATCGAGTCAACTTAATTTCAATTGCAAACATGTGGAAACATAAACCATTAAGGCAATCTCTTTCGCTCGTTATAGAGAGGATATTTATAGTGATAATGCGATATTGATTGCACGTTCTCTGCCATGCAAGAAGATAGGTGGCGGCCATTTGTGTCTGGAAATTGGGTAATTCCCAAATGTGATATTCAGTATTCACAGCCCATCAAGCATGCATATTTCATTCACTTTTTATTTTAGGATCCTGTGGAATACTGAGTATAATTTTTGGAGACCATTAGGAAAGAAAATTATACAAAAATGTATTTGTGACCACCCAGCTCACAAAACCCACAAAAGGTAGGCCAGAATGAATTTTTGCTACTCTACACAGTTTAGAAGATATATTCCTTGCTTTAATTGGATCATCCTAACCCATTCAAAAGAAGATTGAAATTAAAAAAAAAAAGAGTTATGAGGGAGGAAAGAGGATTTAAAGATCATGGTCACTCAGGTATGCCAGGCTGAAGTATCAATGAAAACATGTGCTATTTCACAGTGAAAGCAGTGTCTGGCCGAAAGAATGTGATCCAGAAAAACTGCTAATATCTCAATGTGGGTTTTGTTTAGAAAAGCTGCCAAAGTTTGCATAGTAGGTAGAGCAAGATTACTTTCCAAGATGAGACAAACTGTAAAAACTTGACTTGTTTGACCAAAATGACACATTTTGGTCCATTACAGAAAATCCTCATCTGCAACTTTGTGTGTGTGTGTGTTTTTTTTTTAGCTGGTTGGTCACATTTTTCTTAGACAGGCTAGGAGAAACCATGAGAAACTTACGCAAGAAGTGTTCAGGGTGAGGAAGCTGCTCTTGAGTTAAACCAGAATATGTATGGAAATTTCACTGCCATGAACAGTGATGGTAACAAGAAATGTCCTAACTCTTCATACCTGTATAACATACAATGTACACGTATAAATAAACAAGTGCCATCAAATATTATACTGTAAAAGTGGATATTTTTGTGCATCTAATTTTTCGCGCTTGTCTGGGTAAGAAGAGTTTTGAGTGTTTTTAATTCCGTGGAATCAAGACATCAACTACTGGAACATATGGCACGCAAAAATATTCGCATGCTTTTATATTCGCGCTAGCTTCTGGTTGCGCGAAATGCGTGGAAATTTCAACACCGCGAAAATTTCAATTTTACAGTATGTTAGTACTGCATGATCTTCATCTGTAGATGTCATTTTGTTTTCCGTATTTTATTCCACACACAAGCCACAGTACTGTGTGTGAAATCTAACAATCCACTTTCAAACATAATTGTGCCAGTAAATTAGGAAATTGATTTATGTGACAAATACACTCCAGGGCTTTAGGGGGAGCTTATTGAAATGCAGTGGAATACTCAGCCAAAGCCCAGCAAGTTCTTTTTGTACCCATTTCTCTCTTCTTCTTTTTTTTCCTCTCACTCTCTTCATTTCTTGAGTGTTAATCTCCACGTACACAGTGAGTCATATTTGCACTCTATTTCAGCCGAGACGCTGACATGCATCCGAATTATATGTCGCCGATCAGACTTGATGCGCAGTCTACTCCACATCCTGGTTTTCTTGCATATAATGCGGGTCATCATTAGAGCTTGCCTGACTCAAAAGAGGCAGAAAAATCTCTTAGTCTTCAAAAACAATGAAGTAACAGTGATGACTGACAGATTTAAGGTTAAAAGAATCAACAAACTTGATGGCTGATTTTTGACACACAGGCAAATATCTTGTACCTTTGGTATTTCAAGAAGAATTTGAACTGACTTTGACAGAGATATATAATGGCACTTAGCATGCCATGCTTATGACCAGCAAGTTACCAGCAAGTGACCAGCAAATGACCCTCTTAAACAAAAGGAGGTTAAATCTGACTATAGTATATCTTGAAGTTCAACTATAACATCCCATTATACATTTTGTCCAAGATATTCAGATATGAAAATGTTTCTCATTTTGTTGTTTTTTAGGTGTTTCTTTTTAAATGCCCGTTTCCTCTCCAGAAATCAAAATGTAATTAGCTGGCACTTTTGGTTTAGAACATATTTAGTGATACTCAAATGATAATGTCGATAAAGTTTGTGTAGTAGTTTTGGTACATTAAAACAAAAGCAGTCATTATTATTATATATTATTTCATAAGATATTGCTATTCCCACAAAATGACAGTTTCACCATATGTGACCCTGCACCACAAAACACACAAAATGTTGCCAGATATGGATTTTTTGTTAAGGGCAGATTCTTAAAGAGCAGACTCTAAGCTTTAAAATGATGTATAACTCAATTCAAATGGATTCCTCTAACCTATCTTAATATTGGAAAGAAAGCACACACTCTGGAAAAGTGTGAACTGAGAAAAGAGGCTCTGAAGTACAAGGTCTATTCATGCACTTTTAATCTTTACCATGCCGTGCTAGCTGTGCAACGAAAGGGACAAAACACAGGATGTAAACCACCTGAGCAACAACAATGAAGGGATTATCAGATTAGGCTGAAATTGAGGATGTTCTATAAACACATTCTGTACATGATTAATGCCAACTTTCAAAGCAGTAGTGTTGTCCTTTCAAAAGTTATTAGACTTGAAAGTTAAGAGTGTGTGAAGGATTTCAAGAAATGAAGAGGGAACTCTAAGACATACCTGATCATTCTATTCTACCCCAAAAAGGGTTGTAGAAAAACTCCTGAAAACACACTTTTCCATTCATGTTATGATCCCAAACTAAATAATAATGTAGTAGAAGGGTAGCTCTTTCAGAAAATAGTAAAAACTCGAGGTTGACTCAGTTGACCCATTTCACCTTTTTTGAGTCCTCACGTAAAACCAAGGGATGCAACTTTTTGTTCGTTTTGTGATGCACGGTCACCGTGTCCACTAAATGTGTTCATATCTACTAAAGACAGATTGCCCATTGTCTCACATCTTATTTCAACTTGACTCACACAGACATCTTATTGAGTTTTCTCTATTATTCCATCACACACTTTCATCTTGTTGTATAGGTAGTGGACGGAGGCAGCACAACTGTCCACTGCGGTCAGTCCAGACCCCAGCCACACATTTCGTCCACCCATCAGCTGGTGGTAGAATACCACCATGCCTCGTCCAGCAACATGGTGACCTGGGCCCCCAGCCTCTTCAGGGCCAGCTACCAGTTCCTGTCGCATGCCGCAGCAGCGAGCATCCGGGAAGACATGGAGAAGGGATACTATGGTGAGTGGCAGTATAGGGAAGGCATTGTTTGCCACTCAACATTGGTATACATGTTTCATTCCAATACATGATTGATGATTGATTTGTGCTGATGCTGTTTTCACATAGTTCTTCTTTTTTTCTTTTTTTTCTTTTTTGGGAGGGGGGGGGGGGGACATCTGTCAGTTAAGCTGGACAGTGGACACCTTTATCTAATAGCACCTGTATTGTGACACCATTACCTTGATACATGGCAGTAACTCTGGACCCTGGACACCTTTACCTCAACACTCTTTATCTTTACACCTGTGAGTTACTTTGGACCAGGACACCTTTCCCTTTATGCTGAACCCTGGGCAAGATTCAAATGTTCAATTGTTTTAATCCTACCAAGTATTCTTGAAAGAAAAACAAAAATTGGACATATCAAGTAATTGATCACTCGTAAGCTTAGAGTCTGGAGAATCTTAATGAAATACCCATATCTGGAAATAAATATTCAACAACTTTATTTGACTTTCGTGGTAGACTGGATCACATAAATGAAAAGTACAGCTGCGCACAGAAATATTCTGTGAGTTTATTTTTCCATATAATTTTTTTTTTCATGATGTCAAATGCCTGCCCTTCGCTGCAAGACTCCACTGCTTGTAATTTTCCAGAAGTCCTGGAGGTGATCATCGTACAATGCTTAGCAAGTGAATACTGCTACCTTTAAGTTTGGTTCATGCTTGATTATTCAAATACCCTCAGATGCAAAATTGAGTCAGCAAATAGGCAGCCACTCCCTTCCTCCCACTTAAGGGCTTAAAAGATGGTATCGGAAGTTCCTTTGAGCTCAAATAATCTATCGTATCCAATGATTGGGAAGGGTCATGGTTAAAATCAAAATGTGTACAGCCAGGTATGGAGTTGTGATGCAGAACTTGAACAAGACAAAAACCTTATAAAAAAGACCAAAGTTCAAAATCCTTCCACAAGTGATAAAAGGAGTATGCCTTAAAACAGAACTCTCTGCTCTCAGCAGATTAGACCCGTGAACTACAGGGATGTTGTAATGGATTAGACGTAACCCCTGGGCTGCGTGAAGAGAATGTCCTAGAAGTAATTGAGCACGGTCTGTTGAATGCTATTAGGCCTACCCTGTAGCTTGCCTGAAAGATGAAGGTCTAAATTTGTGCTTCTCAGGAAGTTAGTGTATATCTCCTGCATAATGTACGGCATAGGAAAGCCTGCCTTGAATATTAAAAGCAACAGTGTGATAGGTCTCACCACTGTTACTGTAAAACCAGACACACTCGTTGCATGAAACATTTACTAATTGCCACTGGCATTCAATGCATTGTGTAGACAAACACTTTCAAATGGCATGCATTATCACTTCCACAAATCTTGTTTCAAAATGTGTGAAAGTTTCATGCACAAGAAGATTTCAGGTCTTACAGTATTCTATGCAAAAATATTCTATATTCTTGCACTGTAATGGCTGAAAATGTAATATTACCTAATCTATTAAGTGTCACATATTGCTGCACTTAGTCTGCATGTTCAAAAAGAGTTGACCTTTAATGAATCAGTGTATATTTTCACCTTCACATCATGAAGTTTGTGACTATTGCCATAGTAAACCTGAAGCTAGTTGGGGGGGGGGGGATGGATAAGAGGGTGTCTGTACATACATTTGACAATGCCATGCAAAATCTTTCTGTGGATATATGCATGTAGGCCCTACACATGTGCACTGTTGGAAAAGATACTCAAATCTGGATAGGGAGTAAATGAATAGATTTTGCAGTTGGGGCAGCTTATGGTAATCAATTTATTTCAAATGGATCTATTCACAGAGGTGAAGATGTGTGCATATTGTTATTGTATAATGATTTTGGTGTGAGATCTGCTAAATTTGGTATTATGTACATGTATCTTGCCTCTGAGACCTCAAGTCTGAGGTTTAAAGGCATTATTTACCCTTTGCAGATGAAACGAAAACCCAGATTTATTGCTTCAAAATAGTTCTAAAATGTGAGTTGCGGATAGAAACAACCAATGTAAAAATTTAAATCAGTATAGTTAATGTTAGGTATTGTTAAATATGCAAAATGTGAACAGTAGTTATAATAAGAATGTTTCTAGACTAAACCGTCTACAGTTATACTTTAGTGAGAAAAAATAGTGATATCTCCATATTTTTTTAGGCTTTATTGCAAAATTTTTACATGGTAGGATGTTTTGTGATACAACTAATCTACACACATGCATCAAGAGTGATATATTGAACATTCTTTTAAATCACTGCTCTCAATGGTAAACAGTACCTTTGAAACAAGCAACACATCAATATCTGTAACAGCAGAAAAAACTACCCAGTGATGAGCTCCTTGTTGAAGGCCTCTGCAAATGTATTTTGTTTGTGTTTTTGTGTCTGTGTGTATGTGTGTGTGTGTGATTTTATTAAGCAGCAAGTTGCAGCTATGATGAAGCCAGAGATGAGAGCAGATAATGGCTTTTGGACAGAGGAAATATATATCGAGAGAGAGAGAGAAGGTAGGGTGCGTGGTAGATGAAAAAGAAAAGTGATCGCTGAGTTGGAGGCAGTAGACACCGGTAGATGAAGATGGAGAGTTCGGCTGATGGGTGTAGACAGAGACAGTTATGTGCAGTGTGGAGATGTAATGGATATACATGTGTCTGCATGTGAGTGCATTTCTAGATATGGATGCGAGAAAGAGAAAGATGGAAATAGAGAGAAGAGAGAGAAAAGACAGAGTCATGTAGAGTACAGAGATGTAATATCGTCGGCGGTCGTTCAAATCATCGTATATCCCGATTTTTGGTCAAATTTCCGATTTTTAGATTTTCAGTCATTTCGATAGTGGACATTCCATTATAGATAATGAGATGTTCAGTTTCTAACTTGATGTATTTTTTGTGTTATTATCACTTTTATAGAGTCATGTCATTTCATTTTGTTCATTTCACCATACGCACGCATGTTAAAACACAGCGATACCCCGTCCTCTCCTATATACGGCGGTTCGGATGACCACAAACACAGTGCGCACACTCCACAAACCATCATATATCGGGCACATTGACTTTGTGCGTAATCTTGGTGATATACAACGGTTCATTGATGGCAAGTGCAGTGCATGTGGTCAACAAAACTGTCGTATTCATGGTAGATTACAACGGTCTTTGCAAACCAAAACAAAAACAAAAACATACATGTAGATCTCTTGTGATTTCTCACATAATTCCTAAAAAAACAGTACAATTCGACAAATACATCACACGTTACAGTAAGAATTAAACTCCAACGTATTACACAAATAATTGCAAATGCAATACATAAAAGTGTAGCAATCATGATCAAAAAAATTGATAAACTTCAAACGCGATTATTTCAAAATGTCAATCTTACGCGAAAATTGCATAGATGACTGCTGATGATATATCTGCATGTGAGTGCATTGCTAGATAGGAGAGAGTAAGAGGAAGGGAGAAAAGAGAGGAAAAGATGAGAAGGAAAGCAGAGAGAGGACAAGGAGGGATAGGGGAGAAGAGACAGAAAACAGGGTAGAAATGAAAGAAAAACAGGAGAGAACATGGGAGAAAGGGAAAGACAAAGAGATAGAGGAGAGAGGGAGGAGAGATGAATAGAAATATAGAAGAGTGAGAGAGAGGGAGAAGAGATGAATAGAAATATAGAAGAGTGAGAGAGAGGGAGAAGAGATGAATAGAAATATAGAAGAGTGAGAGAGAGGGAGAAGAGATGAATAGAAATATAGAAGAGTGAGAGAGAGAGGGAGAAGAGATGAATAGAAATATAGAAGAGTGAGAGAGAGAGAGGGAGAAGAGATGAATAGAAATATAGAAGAGTGAGAGAGGGGGAGAAGAGATGAATAGAAATATAGAAGAGTGAGAGAGAGGGAGAAGAGATTAATAGAAATATAGAAGAGTGAGAGAGAGGGAGAAGAGATGAATAGAAATATAGAAGAGTGAGAGAGAGGGAGAAGAGATGAATAGAAATATAGAAGAGTGAGAGAGAGGGAGAAGAGATGAATAGAAATATAGAAGAGTGAGAGAGAGAGGGAGAAGAGATGAATAGAAATATAGAAGAGTGAGAGAGGGGGAGAAGAGATGAATAGAAATATAGAAGAGTGAGAGAGAGAGAGGGAGAAGAGATGAATAGAAATATAGAAGAGTGAGAGAGGGGGAGAAGAGATGAATAGAAATATAGAAGAGTGAGAGAGAGGGAGAAGAGATTAATAGAAATATAGAAGAGTGAGAGAGAGAGGGAGAAGAGATGAATAGAAATATAGAAGAGTGAGAGAGAGGGAGAAGAGATGAATAGAAATATAGAAGAGTGAGAGAGAGAGGGAGAAGAGATGAATAGAAATATAGAAGAGTGAGAGAGAGGGAGAAGAGATGAATAGAAATATAGAAGAGTGAGAGAGAGAGAGGGAGAAGAGATGAATAGAAATATAGAAGAGTGAGAGAGGGGGAGAAGAGATGAATAGAAATATAGAAGAGTGAGAGAGAGGGAGAAGAGATTAATAGAAATATAGAACAGTGAGAGAGAGGGAGAAGAGATGAATAGAAATATAGAAGAGTGAGAGAGAGGGAGAAGAGATGAATAGAAATATAGAAGAGTGAGAGAGAGGGAGAGGAGATGAATAGAAATATAGAAGAGTGAGAGAGGGGGAGAGAGAGTGAAGGAAATGTGCGAGGCGTGAGGAAAACGGAGAAGCCCGACAAAGTGCGGCAGCAGACTAAATGTAATTGGATGCAGAGGGAAGTGGATATGGAGAAGTTTAGTTTAAGGCAATGATATACATGAGAGTGAAGAAAGTGTAGAATTAAAGCAAAGTGCTGCAGCAGGAGGAGGGTAAGTAGGCCACAAAAGTCTTAACAAAACATGAGTAGAAAGATGGGAGAAGGGAGATATATGGAGAAAAAAATAAGAGTGATTATATAAGTATGATTTTTCAGTTATTGTTGCTGCAGGTATACATGTGTGGGAAAGAGAGGGAAAGTGGCAAATGTTGGTAGAGTACAAAAGAAGACAACAGGTTGCAGCGAACAAGCTGCACATCAGTGCATTATCCAATCTGCCGAAAACCTTACTGTTTTTATCTACGTTGTGATGTGTGACCATGTAAGTCAAGTTACTCCATGCAGTCTGTTTAGACTTACTGAAGACAGTGATGTATCTGTCAGGATTTTTAACAAACCTGCAGCACCTGCTCAATCGTGGAGAAGTAAGATCCTGCATTAAGGTAAAAAGGTTTGCTCACTTCTGAAGGAGATATGAATCCATTTGCCACTGTGGGATCCCTTCCCTCTCGGTCGTTAGCACGACGCCTGGAAACAACGCACCCGTGGGGCGAATTACGGCTGGGTAGCTCCTGTGGTTGCAGCAATTTATACAACTTAACATGCTCTCAGGCATGGCATGAATATTGAGAAGGGAGAATGGTTTTGCTGCATTTTATTTTCTTTTGTAGAGAAAGAACATGGTTGATCAAGGCACACCAATGCGTTTCATAAAATATACCCAAAGCACCAAAGAAATTCACCATGGCAACCTGATGATGCTAATGTCATACTATACCTGTCTCAGTATCAGCTGGTACCTGTGGTTCCAGCAAACATAAAATGTGGAAAATCTCAGATTACACAGTGAACAGATGTGCTAGCTACTAAAGCACAGTTTACATTTGTCTCTTTCCTGCAAGCATTGGAGTCATTCCCACACGGCAAAGCCTACTAGAGCCGAGAAGAATAGGTTTAACAATGGAGGGATGGAAAAAGAAATGATAATAGACAGAGAATGATAAAGGCAAGTGAGGGTCAACAAAACAAGCAGATAGATAGATATATAGATAGATTAGATAGACTGATAGATCAATAGATATATAGACTAGTAGATAGACTAATAGATAAACAGATAGATAAAGAGATAGATAGATAGATAGATAGATAGATAGATAGATAGATAGAAGTAAAGCAGTTTCGTTCAGAAAGGATATGGACGAACAGATGTGTATAAAAAGAAAGTTCATATAGACATGCCCTCTAAAATAGCAAAGCTGAGAAATGAGAGAATATTACAGACAGCAGGAAGGTATGAAGACAGAAGGAAACAGAAAGAGATATGGAAAGAGAAAAAGAGAAAAGATCTGGGAAGAGAGGAGAGAGAAGGAGAGAGAGGACTAAATTGGTAAGCACATTGACTGGTATGAAAAGGGACACACCATATGGTATGAAATACTCCCTGACATTTGGGTCTGAGCACTAATATCTATCAGGTCACTTGATAAAAGTGCAACGCTATTATGGGTGTCAACCAACCCACGAATCATGCTTTATTCCATCCCTAATGCTCAAGTCATTTGTCCCCTAGCTCCTAAAATGAAAATGCACGCAAAGAAGAAAAAGAAGGGGGAAAAAGGTACATAAATCAAGACAAAAATGGAGTAAAATTTGGTGGTCTCCCTCACCAACACTGAGTCAATGTTTAATAGCGCTTTGGATTTTTGGTGAACTATGCATTCTTGCAAAAGATGCACTGAGGGAGCGGATTGTAGCAGAAAGTTCAGACCGAGGGTCAATTTCCTTGCATTCCTTCCATTTGGCCTTGCTACAATGGTTTGGGCTGTAGCACTCATTAACCCGTCGAAGACTAGTCCTGCGTATACTCGGGCAGGTGTCTATGACAAACATGTGTTATAGCAAAATCAGCTTGTCCTCAAGGGGTTAAAAGTTTAGAGTCAGAACTCAAAAGTCGATTCATCTTTTGTGGAGCATGTAACAAATCTCAGTCCATATACAGACAGGGTATATCACTAGATTGGATCTATAGCTGTAGTTTGCTGGGGGAAAAAAATCAGCCACAATTCACTTATTTTAACTATGTATCATTCATTCACGATATGCATTTATAGCTTCATGTTTACACAATTGTATAGACACTTGTAGAATTTAGGACCTTGTTGCTCAGATTTTCAAGCTTAGTCACATTGTTTATTAATACTTTTTTGTTGTTTGAATAATGAAATAATTTGGATAATGTGGTAAGGTTTGATTTTTCAGTATGTGATTATTTTTAATGTCATTAACTTGACTCTTTTATAATCATGTGTCCTTTGTATCTGTTTATGGCCTGAGTAAATTAATTTGGATTAACCTAATCTGTTTCAATGAATTTATATGATTTGGATGAAGAGACGTCTATTGATTTGTCATTAATTCTGTTTCCATTTCTGTTTACCGTAAAGTTCCGTGTATAAGACGCACTATTTTTTCGTCAGAAAACATTGAAAATCGGGGGTGCGTCGTATACACGGGTACAGTCGAATCACGGAAAAAAATCCGTCATGTACACCCAATTTTATAAGGCCAACTTGGGGCCATGTATGCCCATCGACGTTTGGAAGGTAAGCAATCACTAAAACTTAAGGATAAATGAGTGATCTTTCAATCGGAACACACACAAAAGCTGCAAATACGAGATAAACTTTATGATCGGCCTTGTGCAGTAACGATGTATCAATCTGGCTTAGACAACAGCTGTAACAGCACTGCTGTATGCTACCGATGTCAGTCTACCAAGCTACCAACAGCCAACCTAGTAGCTGGAATACGCGATGTACAGGTATCATTACTAAATTACCAATACCGTAAAACTTATCAATGTACTAGTATCAATATGGCCATAGACAAAAGCTGTAAAATACGGAGTAGGATCGACACTATGTCACCGTAAATATGAACGATGTGTGAAGCATGCATGCATATCCGTGTCGTTCGTTTGCTCTTCATTCCACGAGGCCAGCTAGGATAGCATAGCTACACTGTAGCTAGCTAGCTAGCTAGCAAGCCTTTGGCAAAGGCAGCAGCTGCAGCAGAGAGGCTTTTGCAATGGACTCGCGTGCACACAGCGATCGGATCGTAACGCGCTTGCCCGTTGCGCGCTGTGTGTGCAAGTCCATTGCTCTCTGTGTGCGTGTGCTGAAATTATAGCGAGCTGCCTTTTGCAAAAGGCTAGCACTGTGCATACAAGCATGGTACAAGAGACACACATGTTACTGGTAATCCCTCCGGGCGAAACAACAGTGAGTGTAATTACCGTACGCACCGTACGTCTCGCCGTATGATCCCTCTGCTACACTTGTTGATGTTATTCTTATTTTTCGTAATGAACCTTCCAGTCTGACATGCGTCAATACGCGAGACACCCTCTGCCATGTATGACAGCAAAGATCGTATTGTACACTCATGAGTACGATGTGCATGACACATGTACCATGATTGAAAGGCCAAACAATAGCAAGTGAGTACCAAGACAAGTCTCGCATTTTGCGTCTTCCATATTTTGCCGATGTCCGATGAATACCGTTAAAAGAAAGTATAAAAGGAAACGAAAAATAGAGCAAATACATGCTGCATTCTAGGGAAATTTTGAGCAGAAAAAATATGTATGACACACGCAATATTTGCGTGGATTTTTTTTTTTTTTTAAATTTTAGGTCCGAAAGTAGGGGTGCGTCTTATACACGGGTGCGTCTTATACACGGAACTTTACGGTATGTTCCTTCTAAAATTTGTATCATGACTTAGCTGTACTGTAGCCCTCCCTTCTGGGATTTAGGGAATCAGATAGTCTGATATCATGAAATGATGGGGTGCTTTGTGATTGGTCATTAAATCATTATGGTAGCATGATCTAATTGTGAAATATTGCCTTGTCTTAAGACCGATCATGGCTTGAAGCAATCAGGTGGGATTCAAGGGACTTGAGTAATGGGATACTTCTCAAAATTTGCTATTAAGTCGTTATTGCATCACAAATTGATTACGTCAACATGTTTTGCTTCATTAAGTAGTTAAGCCGTTGAGGACGAGTCCCGAGTATACTCGGGCAGGGGTCTATAGGAAATATGTGTTTCAGCAAAATCAGTCTGTCCTCAATGGGTTAAATGAATCAGCTTGGATATTGAGAGTCTGATGCTGATCTGATGAAATGATAGACTAATGAGGTATTTTTTCTTGATTAGTCATTAGATGTCATAATTGTGGAGTGATCATGGAGTTGAATGTTTCATTTCCTATGCTCATTATGGCTTGGAGGAATCAGCTGGGGGGGGGGGGGGGAAATGTCTGTGTCTGCCAATGATGACATGTTTATATGCAAGCTCACTGGTTTTCTTGGGTTCATGGCCCTGGTTGGGTTCACGAGTCTAATGGGATAAATAGATATCATTGGATAAATTTTAATTTGTCATTTAGTCATTATGGCAGCATGATAAGGCTCTGCCAAATGGCATTGTCACACATCTGATGAATATCTTGGCAAAATCTGCCCAAATTAGAGGAAAATGACTGCCATTTTTTGGTCATTGTTGCAGGTTGATAGGGCTTTGCACTATTGCTTTGTAATTGTTTTTTGTTGTGTAAAGAGAAATCAGCTGAAATTAACACATTTACACTAGAAACATGGCAGGTCCCATACAAAGGTGATGGAAGTTCTAATAGCTTTTTGTCAAAAGGTTGATGGCATTCTGCTGAGACTAAATCATTTGGTTTGGATAATTTGACACTTTTGGATTTACCACTGGGTTCATTATCCATCAATCATGGCAGCAGAACCAGTTTCTGTGATCTTGCCTTGTTTTGTATCTGGTTCAGATAACGGTGACCACCCCTTCATTTGCTATTAGGTTGTTATTGCTGTCCGATGATGATTAATTTTAACATTTTTTTATTACCTGCTGATGACTAATGGGAGTAGGCTGCCAGGGACTAAAGGAATCTGGTGCACTGAATTGAAATGGTTTGGAGTGATCATGTCTTAAGCTGATGCTAACAGCAAGTGGAAATTGACTAGATTATGAGCTACATTGTTGGAAGAAACATAATCCGCGTAAATATAGTTTTATGACAATGTGACAGGTCTCAAAAACATGTTTAGCATGTACAAAGCTTCTAAGACAAACTCCTTGTTTTGTTTTGTTGTTTTTTCTTCTTCACTCCACATTTTGGCTTGTCATTACTAGTTTGTAGTCCTGTCTTTAATTCATTTCTCCTTTCCCCTCTTATGTCATCCAGAATCACAGCAAACAAAACCATTCTGATGTAATAAAGTTAGATGTTGAGAGAAAAACAAACAGAGAGGAGCATGTACAGGTAGATACAGACGTGAGTTTGCACTATAAGAACAAAATGGGTACACAGAATGTGTATGAGTGGGACTGTGTGAAGAATGATGGTTAATGTAGTGAATATCTGTTCTTGGCATCACTTATTGGTAATCATTAAAGTGACAAGGTCTTCTATCTTCTTTCAGCAGTATAGAGCATATGACAGTGATGTCCAAGAGAATTTAATTCAAATTGCACTGTCACCCTCCAAGATACACACAACGTGCAGGTTGCAGACTGCTCGTGGATACACTGTAGGCCTATGTTGCTGAGACAACCAACATTTATTGCACGCATACTGAAATGAGCTGGAACGATTACTTCATCCAGCTTGCTGATTGATGATGATTCCACACCAGTGCGGAATCATCAATAGGTTGTTGCTATGTCAGGAAATGTTCTGATAAGATTTGTAGTTGCCAGAGGAACAGCCCTTTAGTTTTTATATTGGTAGGCTTATCGCCAATACGTAGGTGCCGTGCGCAGAGCAGCATTTTAGATGCATTATGGGATAGCTCATGGGACAAACTTGCCCCGGTTTTGGCTGCACATGCACTTATATCACGCTCTGTCTTTTTTTTTTTTCGTTGAAGATTTCTTCGCTTTCCATCATGTGACCAGCACATTGAAGCCTTGCAGTAGTGAACCATGACTCTAGTGACCACAAATCAGTAAGGCTTAGACATTTTCAACTCTTTTAAGCTGAATCATAGCCAAGAAAAAAAGGACTAGCAACGGAAAAGCAGACAAAGAACTCCCTTGAATTGTATGGGAACTGCGACTGGCATGAGACAACTGGAAGAGAACAAGGGACTGAGGAATCCCACAATGCACCTGTGACAGAGCTCTTCAGTGTGCGCAGTTTTATACGTCATTGGCGATAGCAAGAATTTGAATATCTTTGTGAACTTCTCTATCAAGAATGACGAAGAATAATGTTGGTCAATCTTGAAAAAGAGTAAGAAGAATGTTCTTTCCGAGCTATACAATTTCATTGTAGAAGATCAAAAAATCAGAGGAGTATGGTATTAGTGAAGGTATACTGTCTAGTAAACCCTTCAAACAGAGGCACAAATCAAGAGAGTTTTTATACATCAATATCATGGACTACGTATGTGTATATATGAGTATATGTATAGACAAAGATATACTTCTATAAGTTTACATGTTCATTTATCTATATATTTATATTCATTCATATACAGTAAACTCAGCTGAATTTTACATACACACACACACATGCACACAAAAGAATATCTTTCAGTTTGAAATATGAACATGCTCACACAAGCTGACAATGCGTTGGGGAAAAAATTATCAGCAGATGCAAGAGCGATCCATTTCTGTGTAATGCCAAATATACCAGCAGTTCTGTTTCCATGGTATGGTCTGCATCTTCGCAATCTGCGGCAATGTCTGTGTGCACTTGGTCTCTGTCTTTCAAAAGTGCATGTGCACTCTGTCAGTGTAGCATGGTTCTCTTGTGTGATTTATTTGCATTTGTTCCATGTCGATTTCTGGTCCCGTTTCCCCTCCACATTTTTTTGTTTGCAAGTATATAGACTTATATAGATGTGATACATTTATCATATGCCGCGGTGAAGAGAGGTTATGTCGCTGGACTAGTTATGTGCGTACACTCGCAAACTTGGCCTGAAATCGCAATATTTGCCAGCGTTTGGCGAAGCAACCCCCATCAGCTTCACCTGCACTGAGTATACAAGGGTGACCTTTTGGAATGTTCGGTGCGTGGAGGAATTCCACGAGGCGCTCCATCGGGGCCCCGGCAATGTTACCCGTTAAATCACATAAATATCATTTAGGGGGAACATGTTTGCCCTGCGGAGCAGGTGTCCTGTGGTGGTGGAGGTATGGGTGAGGCTGTGCATTGTGCTGACTGTCAGCTTGTATGCAATCAGTTTTAAAGGACTCAAACCCTTCTCAGTGACAGGTATATATTACAACCCATCTCCGTATCTTGAAGGCTTGTTTATGGGTCAAAGTACAGTTATATAACACTTAATTTGTTTCGCTTAGATTACCTTGTTTGTACATTTTAACTTTTTACTCATTCGGAAGGCAAAAACATATATATCTTTCGAATGTATGTGCTTTGCATTTCATGTTTTTACTACAAGACTCAGTAGTTCTAAAATGAGTATTGAGCAACGCCCCCCCCCCCCAAAAAAAAAAGAAAGAAAAGAAAATGAAAGTTTAATGCTTTTCTATGCTACCAATTCAACATCAGTCTTATTTTTAACAGTAGTGAAGGCTCAAATGTATGTCAATTAACCTTTTACCTGTCATCTTTTTGAATCACGTCGGATGCTTTTTTAGCAGTATGTGCAAAAATTATAGGTATAACAAGTGAGATTTTGGGTGGAAATTAAAAGGTGTTGAGTACTCATTTTAGTTTGATTTTAGTTTGAAAGAGGCAACAGGTTTTTTTTTTTAAATTTGGTTTGTCTTTGACTTCTAATTGATAAGACAAAGAAGTCTATGATAAGGATCTATGCATTCAATAGTCATGATCAGTAATAGATCACTGTAAATGTTCCCACATAAACCTTCCCAGGGGGAAGGTTAATGTGTTCATGACTACATATGGCGCAGTGTAAATCCTGCCCTGCTCTTTAAGAAGGTGTTTCATACATGCCTCCGGATCATGTATCATTCACAGCATTTATATTGATGTCCATGAAAACATGCACACAGCAGTGGGGCACACAGTGAGGCATGTGGTGACAGGCCTTGATATCTCAATCAGGACCGCAGTGTCAGGGGAAGTGATTGAGACATAGAGTAGAATAGATACTTGATGAAATCTGAGGCCACCCCACCCACTAGCCCCTAAGATCAAGGACCATTGACATCTGGTTTTCTGCAGAAAACTAAGACCAACATGGTGTTGGATTAATCATTCATGTACTGTGGCAGTCCATTAAGAATAGCTAAAGTTTGTAAGTTCTAGACATGGAATGTTATATATTACATTTCACTGTAGGAACCAAAACAGGAGCATCATGTACTAATCAAGGCCATTGCCTTTTCATCCTCTACATATCACTTTGGATCTCCTAGAGATGTAGACCTTGGTGAGAGTCACTAGTTGCTGATACTATAAAACCAGATTTTTTTTTCTGCGCATGAAACTTCAGCAAATTTTGCAAGGAGACAAAAATTTGCAAAAGTTACATGCACATGAAAACTTTGGTCCACAGAGTGCGATGGATGCTTGTACATTGTAGTAGGATACATATACTCATAATTTTTACAGGATCGGCAATTTGCGGAGGTTTTCATGCCACAAAAATAGGGCTATTGGCTTCAATTCATGAAAAGTTCATGCCGCAAATTTTTCTGGTTTAACAGTAATTCATGAATAGAGAGTTAATGAAAGGAGTATATGTTTGATGATAGGACTGAAGTATGACTTCAAACGTATCTCACTGTCTGAATCCTACATCATTTTGATCAGATTACCAGAGCAGATTTTGTCTGACAGTTCATTTTTGCAAACTTTTATTTATCTCATGATGCTAGCTCCCTATATTCTCAGCTGAAGTTACTTTCCATGTGGTGATTTGCAGTATATTTGGATACCATGATCAGAATGTGTAGCTCCTTTAGGCAAGGGGTACTTAGATTATTTGAATCATAATTTCCCCCTGCAAAGCATGTTTACACAGGCACAATTCCCAAGGCTCTTGGTTTGTCCCCCTACTCCCACCCCACCCCACCACAATTACCTGCAGATCCCAGCCCCCAGGGGGATATCTCAGATGGCTCTGCCCTGCGAGATTATGTAAATTGCAGTAATTTGACAAGTGCGCCCCCCCCCCCCCCCCCCCGGACTTCCTCTTCAGATAGTGTGCAACGCAGGGGACCCTCTGGTGCCATACAAAAAGTCGTCGTATGATATGTTTTTGCATAACGATGCACATGGGATCACTCGCGGACCTGTTTATTCATCTTATCGACCTCATCAAGTATATAGGAGGACAAAACTGGCAGTAAATTCTTCTGATGCCATTTTGTGATTTTTGTGGGGTTTTTTTTCTTTTATGTTCTATTGCTGCTCTGTGACGTTTTACTCCAAATCTGGAATGGCAAATTGGCCTTTTGTAGATATCAGCATGTGAGCAGTTGTTCACTTGAAAAACTAAAGAGGTCATTTGCATGTCTCACTGTGTGCACAAAGCCAACAAAGAGAAAACAATAAAGAGAGAAATAGGAAGAGATAGATACAGTGGAAAAAAGTTTTTGCAAAGTGAAGAAGAAGAATGACAAAAGGTATTATATATAAATATTGGGTAGATCTTTAATAGGCATTGATAGAGAAAAAAAGAAAGTGCATGAGGCAATGAAGAAAGAGGGAGCAATAAAAAGAAAAACAATTGATGCCCAGAACAGACATAGGAAGAAAGATGTGCAGAGTTTACGCATGGATAATTCAAGTAGAGATGAGAGAGTATTTGGATGTAAATTATGGGATTTGTCTCTGATTGCAGATGCTTCCACTGATCCCTGTGGCCTTGGATGTAGATTTCTTGTAAAAAGTAATGAAAAAAAAAAAGAGCTCATGTTCCAACAACAGGATTTGTCGCGCTGGAAAGAAGCACTCGTTCAGTGCAAGATATTGGTGCACGGGTGACGCGGAATGGAGTGTGTAGACCAGTAATGGGAGTCCCTTCATAGTAGCACCTGCCATTATATTGCGTGACTCCCTGGAAATCTTTTAGCGCTTTGTCTCAATTTATACAGTGCATATGAATATGTTGCTGTCAGATAGATTTAAACGGAGGTATAGTACCAAAAAAGTTCACAAAGTGCACACAATTTGTGGTTCATTTGCCTATGCTTGGCTTATGACTCCACCTCTTGTTTCTTGTACATTCATTACCACTTTGAACATTTCTAAGAAACAGAAACTGAACAAAGATGAACTATATACCACCATACATGGTTTAACAATGTTTCAAATCTGTACAAACTGATTCTGCATTATCCTACATGCTATTAAAATTGAAATGTAAGATGCTGTGAAAACAGTATTGAAAACAAATGCTAAATGCTTCCAATTATTCAAAATCTGTGAGTGGATTTATCATTAGCACTATTTCCCACAGATGTCAGTGTTGTAAGAAATCATTAGTTAAATGGTTTTGAGCATTGTGTGATATCTATTGACAGATGTATCAATTCCCAAATAGCATTATTCTCATAATTTGTGTATGCTGAAGTTTTTTTTTTGGTTTTTTTGTCATGCTTTTGAACATCATCACACAGCCCAGTTGGTAATTTTTGACTATTTGTGACAAAGAGCCAACACAGTGTCAGACAGTGCATGTAATCTTTAAACCCTCAATTCTTAGTCACCTAATTTTGTTGTTTGCAAGATTTACATATTGAAAACTTTCGGTCATCTGCGAACGCTTCACAACACGTAAAACGGGTCAAAAATCGACACATTTTTCCACAAAATCTGCCATAACTTTCAAACTATCTAAGAAGCAAACTTGGGGCACCCGGATTCTGAAAGTGGACACTTTAGGGATGATTTATGTGTATATATCATTATTGTAACATTTGTGGCAGTGACGCAAATTTGATCAGAAAAGTACCTTATGAGTAGAATTGTCTATGGCGAACAGTCCAAATTTGACGAATTTGAGCATATTTTGCCGTCTTGCAATTCTTCCAGATGGTATATCTCAAGAACGGAAGGTTGCACGAACTTGGGGTGGACGGTTTCAGAAAGTAGAGATTCTGCCCATTTTTGTGATATAAGAATTTTGTTCATTGGTTGAGCAGTCCTGACACAAATTTACAGTAAAGCTAGACTACCCAGTCACAATTGCTGTCATAGGGAACGTGTACAATCCATACAGAACTATCACGTGACGAGACTACCAACGAAAATTTGAGCCGTTGACCTTCACTGTCAGCCGCCCTCAGCATTGTGAATTCCTGTGATTTCAAGCTTTTGTTTCTTGCCAAATATCATTTTCAACGCAATATCCAGATAGTTGTATGTGAGACATTATCTAGATACGTAGCAGCCTTATGAACAACATAACTGTTAAGTCTGGGAGCAAAAACAACCAAATATATTCCACATTCCGTCTCATTTTTTGATGATGGCTCTAGTCGGACTGGTGCATTTCCTTCGGAGGTGGTAATAATGTAAGTAGTTGCAATGGTCGCTTGCCACCTGCTGTCTGCAATTGGGCGCTTATATACACGTGTTGTACACAGGTAATCAAGTGAAATAATGTTTTAAAGGAATGATAAGGTCCTAGACTGTTATCTCAACTGTAGATTTAACCCAATTTCTGTCGCCTACACACACAACACACTACGCGTGAAATTATGTGAACATGATGTCCCTCCACGCACGGTGCTGCAGGCCATCCCCATTAACATGTCGACTAGCCACGCGTCCCACACGCACTCACTTTCGCCAGCGTCTGCTACCTCTTATTTTCTGCGTGAATTAGGGCAAAAGTTTTCAATATGCTGCTTCTAAGAAATTATGATAAATATGTTTATTACCAAGACTTTACTCAGTAATGTCAACAATGCAGATCAGATCCAGTGAAGAAGAGGAGATATTGATTAACAAAACAAAGTTTTATGTGACCAAAATATTTAAAGAGATTCAATTTTCTCCTACTGCTGATGTATTCTCCAATTTCTTTTTCGTATGAAAGAGTATCCGCAAATTCTATTCACTGACCTGATTTTTTAGCAAGAAGAGTGTAATGTTAGCACGTTAATTATATTCTGCTTGTTCCAGTTATATGGGATGATTCATTATGCCTCCAATCTTTCTGGTAAACAGACTATTTTTGCATTTCACTCTTTCCTTAGGGAAGTCAGGAACACAGCTCAGTAGAACAGGAAATGATTATTCATAAATAGTTTGGGACTTTGGCCATATAAAAACTTTATCTTTGCCTAAATGAATAACCTCTTTTTTCATCTGGATTTGATCTGCGCTGTATACATAAATGAAATAGTATATTGCTAAACACTATAAATATTTTTATCATGAATTCTTAGAATCGTTGAATCTCACAAACAACAGAAATAGGTTGCTAAACTACCCAGCAATTCAAAGATCAAAGATTGTGATTCTTGCAGAATAATGCATGCCAAATACTCATCAGTAGTCAAAACACTCATTAATTGCACTTTAGTCCAATGTAGTTGGCATTTGTCAGCCAATGCAAGTTCAATTTCTTGCGAGTTTCCTTCTTCTCCTTCTTCAGTTTATTTTTCCTCTGCTTCTTCTCCTTCTGTAAACCAACAGTTACGAAGTGCTTCCCTTGCATTTTATTTCTCAGATTTCTAGGATTAGAATATATACATAATAGACCTTGAAGTGTGTAAATTGGTGTGTATTTGAAATTATGTCTTAGAAAATACTGTAAAACGAGGAATGTTCACATGCATTTTAATTTCGCGAATTTCGCTAGCGTCAACATTTGCAAAATTAAAATGCATGCAAAAGTTCTTGCCTACACAATATGCATTGGATGCGCAGTGGCAATTCGCGAAAATTTCTTGCTGCGAGAAAGGCCGTCGCCTCCAATTCGCGAAATTTTCATGCCGCGAATATATGGTGCTTTACAGTACTATATTGCATTCCTTGATTCCTTTGCTGTCAGCAAAGAACTGTACTTGTAAGATGTTTAGATTAAAGAAGTTCCATATTGGGGTGCAAAATCTGTAGCACAACTGCATGTCTTTATCATTTAGTCAACCCATTTTGCGTGTGTGTGTCTGGGTGTGTGTGTGTGTGTGTGTGTGTGTGTGTGTGTGAAAAATGATTTTCTCATACTTTCTGTCTAAAATTATGATATCAATCCCTCTGAGGCAGGCTGCAAGGAATGTTAAAATGGGATGGGTCAATAGAATAACTAGATTTTCTCTGCAATTATGATGTGGCGGTATGATATGTCAAAGGTGAAAGGTTCACACTCGGGTGGTCTAAAGGTAAGAGATGAAAGCTAAAAACGTCAATACCTTCCCAAATGGATTCAGTATCTTGTGCACTTTGGGATATGATTTATATGGATTTTCTTCAATCAAGACTCTCTGTTTCCCTCAAGATCCTCAAATGATCCGTAACTTTTTGTGAGACCTAGTGGGTTTTCCGTAGGCAATGGGATAATTTTTCACAAGATGCATCCCTACAGTGGTTGGCAGTATTCAACAATATGCAAAATGCGCTGTCTCAGAAGTCAGAATTTTGTACAAATCTGCTGTACAATTGCATGTTGTATTTTTTTATACTAGATATTTGCTTCTATATATTTGGAAGAAATCCTTCTGTGGATGTATTGATGTCATACTCAAAAGGAATCACATTCATGTCATTATTGGTATGAGTATGACATATATATATATATATATATATATATATATATATATGTGACATGAGTTCTCAGTGTGAACATGCCTGTCTTTCTTGTGTTCAGAGAGGGGTGATAACTTTCTTAGAAATCAAACATCTATCTCCAGATGATCAAGTTTGTGATTTGAGGTAGGTAAGACAAAATCAATATGGTTATATCAATAATGCCTGGATCGCTTACTGCTTGTTCCATACATTGCATTGTGCTTTTGATTTCATGAATTATGCAATGCAGCTGATAATTGTGAAATTTACAACTTGCAGAGAAGTTCTCTTTGTGATACAGAAAGTTGGAAAGTCTGTAAATTCTTTTTGGAATAGCGATGAAACTTATCTGTCGACCCATCAGTGTGATTCTCAATCTCAAAATCAATGACTCTTGAACTTGTCTCACAAGTCCTAATCTATATATAGTATATCATAGAATTGTGCATGCATGGCAGCAAGGAAGAATTCAGAATTTCCCTAGGTTAGGTGGAGTTGTGTGTGTGTGTGTGCTTTTTTCTTCTGTATACATGTGTGTTTGTGTGTTCTTGTCTGTGTGTTTATGAAATGCTGCATATGCTTTTCTGCTAGGTACATATGACGTTGGTTTGCTGGACATGAAATTAATAGGCATTGTCCTGCCATCAACTGACTAGTATAAACTGCCCGAAACCATAGCCATCAAAACCCACCTTCTGCAACTGTAAAAAGTTTTGATAGCAATATTCTATGTTGTCATAGTTAAATTCGCTCAGAAATATCCCCTTATTTTGAAAAGTAAGCTGTTGTTATGAGAACTATTTAAAAAATGGCTACTTATTCCCCTACTTTCTACACTAATGTAGAATTAATGATTAAATGCAGCAAAGACATGATCAATCTCATACCAAAAATCAACCCAGCCAAAGAACTACAGAATTTTGTAGTTTGTTCAGTATTCCCCAATACCAAATCTTGTGAAGTCTTAAATGTATGACCGTTTGAATGTATAGCAAAGGAACTGAACTGGGATATTACTAACAATGGGGCAGAGATGTAGTTTAGTATGCATGCAGATTGTTCTTGTGAAGCATTAAGAGAAAAAGAAGAGGAAATGAATTATAATAATGTTGAATCGAGAAGAGTTTGTGTCAACTTTCTGCAATTTTACGTTATCCTTTTGCAACAAGGGGCTCATGTATACAAGCATGTTATGCTTACAAGCATAAATGTGCATACAGAATGTAAATTAGGATAAAGGTGTGTCTTTCAAATCAAAAACACCTTTAGACAAGTTACTCTTTTTATTTATACAGAAAGCCTAATTTCACATTTCTTGAAGAAAGATGTAGGATGTCAACTTGCACTTTGGGGTTCAGCAAAGTCATTCATGTACCTCCGTATGTGATTGCACTCCAGTATTGAACACACTAAAAAGATACAAAACCAATAACAGCCTCTCCTTTTGCACGAGAAGAATGCAACCATTTTCTATGCTGCGCAAACATTGCATCAGGACAGAAAATATGCTGCACGTGGCGCAACAAAAGAATTGGGAGAAAAATAAAAAATTGGCTGGGAATGTGAGCTCACAGCTCCAAAGCAGGAAACTGGAGAACTCTGGGCAGCGCAATATTTGTTCAATATTTCCTTACGATCTCCGTCGCATGCTGCTCTATCTCCTTGGCGGCAGATTTACAGTGTCGTCTAAACCCCCCCCCTTCCTTACTACTCTTTTTCCCCCTTTCCTGTTTGTTGTCTGGTTTCAAATGCGAGGCGTGCCCTTTCTTTCTTGTTTGCAAATCACACGTTTGGACAATGTGATCGGGCAAGTGTGGACAGACTTTATGGAAGCTGACCAAATTGGGCTAAATCAGCATCAGACATTCTGTGGTCTTTCACTGGCCACTTTCTTGGATTTATTTCAATAATAATGACCAGTGGTACCTTCAGAAACCCACTAGTTGTATTTGGCAAAACTCTTGTAACATATCTTAGTCTTCCATAATAAATATTGTTTTTTCATTGGCAAATGTCATCTTTTTATTTTTTCCAATGCCTCCATTCATCATCCTTGACACTATGAAGCAGCAGCTGCTTACTTTCAGGCAAAATGATGTTTACAAACAACTTTTTTCCTCAGGTTATCCATGATATTGATATGAATCAGACAAGAGTTGTCATGTTTATATGACTCTATGGTTGCTGTTTCTATAATGTTGTTAGTTTGTCAATATTGAGATTATTCTATAAGCAGTGTTTACTGTGTTCTTGATAGTATGGATGCAGTTAGAATTATAAGACCAGCTGCTTGTCTTTCACTCTGGTTTACCTGTCTCTATACAAATGCAGAATTCCAACCATTGTAAAAAGATGGATTCTTTAGACTCTGAATTAAGGAGCTTGGGACACTAGTGTTCCTGTTTTGTCTTACGAGTACTTTTTATATAGAAATATCATCCTGAAAATTTTGCTTGTTGTGACAAAAATTCTTATGCCTTTCATCTCTCATCAATTTTTCTCCAAAAAAGATGAGTTATCTTCTTGTTATTTTGTCACTCTATTTCTTGAACTTCTTGAACTTAGCCTCTAGCAAGATCATCTGGCAAGTGCTGATGCACCACATATCATGCTCACAAAAATATATGGCATATATAGTCAGTGCAATGCAGTAAAAAGCTGATGTTGAAATATACACATGGTTATATATGGCAATATTGTCATAATCAAGCAAGTAATATTTTTCCTAATCAAGTGACGTTTTTATTTTGAGCGAATAAAGCAACTCCTGGATTTTGTCCTAAAACGTGTGGTAGTTCTGACATATCACTCTCTTATGCAGCGCTGTCTTCATATCTTGGGTAGATTACATTTCCAGTACTTCCTTGTACCCCCTCCCCCTTCCCCATTTTGTCATCAATTTGAAAATGGCTCGGGTTTATTGACATGGAGAGGAGCATGATGCAAAGAGAATTGTGTAGGAGTTATACCCACGCACTTCCCATTCATTGTCTTGATGGAAATGACAAGGGTATTTTTGCTCCTCTAAGCTCATTCACATGACGAATGATGCAGATTTAAAAAGAAAAAAAAACAAGCTCCGAGAATTCAAGAAATACTTTAGTACGTGTCTGCCTGCTACTGCTAGAAGAGCTCCCTATAGACCACATTATTGCTAGAAACAATGATTTATTACTCTGACTTGTGCCAAGTTGTGCCATATGGGGCTTATCGTATTTGGCATGCTGTGTATAGATTGAGATTACCTCAGCTTATTGCACATGATACCTATTCGATGCAATTCAAATCTACTTAGGCTTGCTCCCATCAATCAATTCCAAATGTGAAGCGATATGCTTTCGTAAAATAACAGAATTCTGTTCAGTGGCATCTGCAAATAGCAGCTTTCATCCACAGTTACCAGTAATGAGAAAGATACCCTTCAAAATCTAGCCACAGAGTTTGTTATATAAGTCCCCTGGTGTTCTCTCGCGATGCCATTCCTCAAACGTTTGCTGGCTGCCTGTTGCATATTGGCGGTTGTATGAATTCCTTTTTTTATTACAAATTTTTTGCACGGTTAAAGGATTGGATGTCTCCCAACATCTTGTATGATATTATATGGTACAATACACTCAGTTTGTTTGTTTTTTTAAGAAGAAATTAACATCAAACCCCATGTCACCTGAGAATGTGCTTCCCTTTTATCTCAAAAATAATGTTTGTTTGGGGGTTTGTTCAAGTAAATTTACTGGAAATCTGTAGCATTCAATTCCCCTCATCATACAGAAATTTTTAGTTTATCATTCTTTGTTTATCATTTCTTTTTTATCATTTCTTAGTTTATCATTTCTTTGTTTCATCCTTTTTCAATGTGTATCAGTCAATCAATCATATAATTTCTTTTATCATGTGTGGGGGGAATGCACCCTAAAAGCCCAGCTTTTTAGCATTCCTCCCCGTTTCCAAAATTTTCGTATACCGTAAAGTTCCGTGTATAAGACGCACCCGTGTATAAGACGCACCCCTAATTTCGGACCTAAAATAAAAAAAAAAACAACACGAAAATGTCCATGCAAATATTGCGTGTGTCATACATATTATTTCAGCTCAAAATTTCCCTAGAATGCAGCATGTATTTGCTCTATTTTTCGTTTCCTTGTATATTTTCTTTTAACGGTATTCATCGGACATCAACAAAATATGGAAGACGCAAAATGCGAGACTTGTCTCGGTACTCACTTGCTATTGTTTCGCCTTTCAATCGTGGTACATGTGTCATGCATATCGTACTCATGAGTGTACAGTACGATCTTTGCTGCCATACATAGCAGAGGGTGTCTCGCATATTGACGCATGTCAGACTGGAAGGTTCATTACGTAAAATAAGAAAAACATCAACAAGTGTAGCAGAGGGATCATACGGCAAGACGTACGGTGCGTACGGTAATTACACTCATGCACTGTTACCAGTAACATGTGTGTCTCTTGTACCATGCTTGTATGCACAGTGCTAGCCTTTTGCAAAAGGCAGCTCGCTATAATTTCAGCACACGCACACAGAGAGCAATGGACTTGCACACACAGCGCGCCCCATCAAGCGCGCTTCGATCCGATCGCTGTGTGCACGCGAGTCCATTGCAAAAGCCTCTCTGCAGCTGCTGCCTTTGCCAAAAGCTTGCTAGCTAGCTAGCTAGCTACAGTGTAGCTATGCTATCCTAGCTGGCCTCGCACTCGTGAAATGAAGAGCAAATAACCGACATGGACATGCATGCATGCTTCACACATCGTTCATATTTACGGTGACATAGTGTCAATCCTACTCCGTATTTTACAGCTTTTGTCTATGGCCATATAGATACTAGTACATTGATAAGTTTTACGGTATCGGTAATTTAGTAATGATACCTGTACATCGTGTATTCCAGCTACTAGGTTGGCTGTTGGTAGCTTGGTAGACTGACATCGGTAGCATACAGCAGTGCTGTTACAGCTGTTGTCTATGGCCAGATTGATACATCGTTACTGCACAAGGCCGATGTATAAGTTTATCTCGTATTTGCAGCTTTTGTGTGTGTCCAGATTGAAAGATCGCTCTTTTATCCGTAAGTTGTAGTGATTGCTTACCTTCCAGACGTAGATGGGCATACATGGCCCCAAGTTGGCCTTATAAAATTGGGTGTACATGACAGATTTTTTTCCGTGTTTCGACTGTACCCGAGTATACGACGCACCCCCGATTTTCAACGTTTTCCGACGAAAAAATAGTGCGTCTTATACACGGAACTTTACGGTACTTACATTTTTTCTGTAAACTTATCCTTTATTTTGTATAATGATGAAATTTATGTACTTGTATTCAATTTCTTTAATATATTCATATGTTTTTGTTGGGAATGAAAAATAGATGAATGAATGAATGAATGAATGAATGAATGAATGAATGAATGAATGAATGAATGAATGAAAAGGTCTGAATCATCTACTTCTACTATGTAGCTAATGACAGGAGTCTTATTTCCAGGGTTCCAAAAAGGGGTAGCACCAACTTCCAGTCTGAGGTTTTCTATCATTATCAAAGTAAATAATTCAACCACTAGTAATATAACAGAGATGCTGTCCCCCTATGTTTCCTTCTCTTAATCAGCTACAGTCATAAATCCTTTCAATTTGTTCGAGCAACCCTGTGGAGTTCTACTTCATTCGTTGTTTTCAACCTCAAACTGTCAACACTGTCAACAATACAGATCTCTTTGTAATGTAGTGGTGTTATATACAAATGAAATATTTGTGTAGTGTAATAATGTTAACCGAGAGGTGATAGTTGTTTCTTTTGTAAGACAGAAAGGATTTTCAATTCTAGTGCCATGCATTATCACTTCATTTTAGATAAACTGTGTTGACATCAAAGAAGGGAGAATCAATTTAGAAAGAAAGAATTTACAAAAAATTTAGAAAGCAAAGCTTCTATAATGTGCAGATTTCATCGTACCAAATAGTCACGTTATAATGAAACAAAGATAGAACAAAAGAGGAGTACTTAGTGTAGATGGCCCTGCTAGGAAGTGTGTCCATTTATACACCAGCCACAAATAGCTCTCACATCAAAGTACACTGGCTGCATATTCACACTTGCACACTTAGTCCTACCACTGCACTGTCAAATGTGTATCATCACATCATTTTCATACCACTGAGGGCATGCTATAGATATGAGTTTAAATGGCAGCATGCAGTTGCCTGAGAAGGCAAGTGATATAAACAGAGTTTAAAAGATAATACATATTAAAAGAAAAGGCATATTGCTAAAAGTGAGCCATGATTCTCTCATTAGAGGATGCATTGCCTGCACAACATTCATTATCTCTTGAATCTTGCATGTTGAATGACAAAAATAAAGAAGTATTTTGCATTTCTTAATTTGTCTCAAAAAAACAGTTTCTTATCTGTTTTTGTTTTTGTGTGCAGTGAGTGCATTATTTTTCACTCCCTGCCTAAATGGCAAAGTACTCACTTCTCAGAGTTTGCTTAACAACAACAACATGAACAAAAAGCATTTTGCCGACTCAAACTTGCATCTGTCTCTATTCGCTCCTCCATACCCCTCCCCCCCCCCCACACCCACCCAGCCGTCAATTTTTCCACCTAGCCGTAAATGGTCTCACGGCTCCAATTATTCCTCCCAGTTGATGGGAATGGGAAGATGATAAGAACTCCGAGAGTAAAGGAGCGGGAGAAAGAAAGAGAGGAGAGATGGAGAGAGAGAGAGTGAGAGAAGAAGAGATGGAGAGAGAGACAGAAGGAGAGAGAGAGGAGTGGGAAGACACGCATTTTATAAGCCATGGAAGCAACGATTTCCCCTCTGCAATATTGGGCAGAGGGGATGTGATATATGTAGCTGGATTAATGGTCATGATCATATTTTCAGCAACAGGGTTATTGCCTCATACCTAATAGAGCTCAGAGATGGATGGAGCGAAGTTGCAAGGCTGCGGGGTCAACTACAACCTAATGAAAACCGGCCAGGAAATTTTTCTGAGCTGCTGCTGCTGTTGTTGTTATTATTGTTTAAAAGAAGGTAGAAGAATGGTATTTTCATCAGCATGTGAAAAAAATAACAGGGGGAAAACAAGACTTGCAATCTCATTTTTGCCCTGCCCTCCGGTACTAATCTGTACCTGGAAATAACTACATTGTTATGTATGTAGACTCGGTTTCCAAAGACGTCCTCATGATTGCTATTGCGAGCTGAGCCGCATGAAGCAGTGTTAGCTCAAAAGTAGGACTGAGCCAGAGAATAATATACTTCTGAAAAAATTGCATTCCCTCTCTCTCTCTCTCTCTCTCTCTCTCTCTGACAAGGCATCGGCATCCACCAACATCGATCAAATTGAAGACTTGATTTGATTTTTAGAGGCATAGCTTGTTGCCATGGGGATGCTGTTTAAAAAAAAGAAGATACAGATAAAAAATCAAAATGACATTCCTCAGCACTGCATTTCTTTGTCTCCACACTGAGCCATCTGGCACTGCAAGAATCTTGTTTTGGGGCATTCTATGTACCCTTCCATTGTTTGTCTGTTCATCGTTGTTTAACCCTTACCATGCTTTGTTTACTGTTTTTGAAAGCAAACTATAGATAGTCAAGAAATACAGATTTCCTGAAACCCTTCATCCATATTGTGTAACTGTGGCTTTCCTAGTGGACTAAGACACTTTAGGGCTTTTTACACTTGCAAATTTTTGCTTAGTCCCGTACCAACGGTGGGGCTAAGGGGGGGGGGGGCCTTAGCCCCACCGTTGGCACCGGACTTTCCTTAGCCCACTTTCTGTTTACACTTGTTTTTGCCAAAGTGGGCTAGCCCCACCAATAATCCCATACTATCTGGCCCTGCAAAAAAGCAGGGTTAGCACCGCAATTGCGGTGCCAAGGAAGCGAGCGTAAACAGAACGAAGAAATAATCCGGGGCTAAGCGACGGAGATGAAGTCCGACCCCCACTGACCAATCAGAAACAAGGTAATCAAGTGCTGCCGGTGCATGCGTGTACTTGTACAGTGCACATGAATATTCATGTGGTTTGGAAAGTACGGGACTAAGAAATACAAGTGTAAAAAGGGCTTTTGCTACTCATGAGTCGGGTTTCAAATTGTTTCAAATAGCTTGCAAATAGGTCAGGTTCAGATGGATTACTGGACAAAGAAGCTTGGCAGGTAAAGATATGTGCCATGGCACTTAAAGAGCTATTCACATCTTGCAACTGCAATAACTTTCAAAATGACTTTTGATGTGTCACAATGGAATATATGATATGTCTGTCCATACCAGAATGATCTCAGAAAATTTTATTTCGTTAGGGTTGAAGTCACCAGTAAACGTCGCAGGCAGAATTTCAAAATTTAGAGAGATGAATGATAACAACTTTCATGAGTTTTTGATGCTGCCAGGGCAATTTAGTAGCATTAATTTGGAATCGATGTATTTGTGACTGTAGTTAATATCACTTTGATGAAAAATTGCAAAACTTTGAAATTCCTTAAAAGGAAGCAGTCCTCACAAAATTAAAAAAAATATGTTGTTGTTGGTACCTCCAATGAACTACTTTCAACGAAAACAAACTTTCAAATCACCAAATAAGCTCGTAAATTTTGGTTGAAAAAGTGTGAATCTGCATGGTGAATATGCTAATGAGTAAGTCCTGGCGGAGAGTCAGACGTCACCGAGGCACAACTCTTCCCAGCCGTGTTCTGCTCGTTATCCGTACGCTCCCTAGTTACCCGGATGCATGAAGACGTCGGTGGCTACTACTAGTAGTATTTGACGTTGTTTCTACGTTGTGTGTGTGTGTGTGTGTGTGTGTGTGTGCATGTATTGTGTATTATATTCGCACAGTACACGTGTGGACGGTACAACTAGATCTACGGTAGATACCCCGTACGTACGTGGTTTGCCCTTCACACTTTTCCAGTCTATCACAAGCGCAGCTGCAGCCCCTGTCGCCGCTCATGCATGTTCTAATACGTACAGATTGTAGGTAGAAACGGTTCTACACAGCTACAGGCCTGCTAGTACACTATAGGGGCGACCGCATTCAGCGTCGTCTGGTCAGGCTATCTTACATCAGTAGTTTTGCTTGAATTGTGCAGAAAATTTCCCAGGAAAATCCTTTCTTTCTGTCCCAGACTCACAAAAGTATCGTGAAAGGTGAGCTGTATAGCTGGGAAATCTCGGTACAACGATGCCGAACATAAGAAACTTAGGGCCTACAAAATCTCGATATCGTGTTGTGACCTACCTGTGCGTGGACCATTTGAGAAGCGATGTTTTTACGTGGACCGGCAGGCTGTGGCCCTCTGTTATAAACTGAGAAAACTCCTGAAGCCAGATGCAATCCCGACCATTTGCTCACATGAGTTATAAAACAGAAACACCTCGAGCATCGACTTCGAAGAGAACCGAGGGAAAAAAGCGTAGAGAGGTAAGGAAAGGGGCTAGCTATGTTTCATTTACCGTGGGGCTGCAGCCGGGGTTGGACTGCAGTGCAGTGCCACTGAGCTAGCTGCTGCCAGTGCCGACTGGACATGCATGGCAAAGTGGAGCGAAATCATATCCCTACGACCCCCTGTGTTTACCCTTCCCGGCTCACGTCATAGTTTTTTTTTTTTTCGAGGAAAGGCAATATCTGACTACGTACAGAAATATTGAGATACAAACAATATTTTCTTTGAAGAATTCGACTCTCTCATGCACAGGTTCTCTTCGGCAAAATCAGCTAGACGGAGTACTGTGTACATGAGAGTATGGTAAGAATTCGCGCGCGAGAGTGGTTTCTACGCTAAGAAGTATGCAACACGGACGGAAGCTAGAAAAGGGCCGTGCCTATTTGATGTCAAGTTCATGGTATATTTGGTTTAAAAATACATATAAATTTATGTTAACAATATTAATTTTTCATGAATTATATATATCTAAGCTTAAAATATTTTGTTTGAAATAATAAAACCACAAACTTTCACATTATATGATAAAATTGCAACTAATCATTTCAACACTTACAGGGTTCATACGGGTCATGGAAAACCTGGAAAGTCATGGAATTTGGCCTAGTCTTTTTCCAGGCCTTGAAAGTCATGAAAAACTGATATTTTCATCAAAAGGTCATGGAAAGTCATGGAATTGCAAAAATCATAGAAGTTTATTTGTTGTTTGTGTGAAATGTACTATGTATTCCCTTTGCTTCGCTTTTATTTGAGATCAAATTTTCAGTTTAATGTGTTGAAAAAAGAATTGTGTAAAAGTCATGGAAAGGTCATGGAATTCTGCCTAAAATGGTCATGGAAAGTCACGGAATTTAATTCATGAGAAAGAGTATGAACCCTGACTTAAATTGGTTTTTAGAGGCACGGCTGTCAACTTGGTGAGTAGGGCATGCACTACGTAGCATCTTTTTGCCGGCTCTTACACGATCGCGTGCAGGAATTATTTTTCAAAAATCGCGTACGGAGACAGTTTTTCATTTACACGCGTATAAACTGGTGAAAGGTTATGTTTTTTACTCTTCTTAATTATCATTACAGTGAAAATCTCAGGACTGCTTCCCTTTAACTTTCATTTTTTGCCTGACTTAGGTCAAACATACACCGTTCTCTTTAAATTGTTTTTTTTTTCTTTGTAAAACTTTTGATACTCTGAAATCTACAACTTTATCATTTTTTTTGGGGGGGGGGTGTCTGAGATAAATAAAACTTGCTGTTTTGTTTGTTTGGCTGTATTTCACTTATTTCAATTTAAAATAGGTCTGATCAAGAGCATGGAGTGGATTTGTTTTTCATTTAAACCCAATTCAGATCTGAATACCAATCACAGATGACCCTTGAAGATAGAGCATGATTTCTTTTCAGATGGATGTCCAATACTCTCTCACTCCTGTGTGCATGGTCTGTTTTGCCGAACCATGTCGCCATGATCATCTTGCACAGAGAATCAAATGCACTTGTCAATCATTTTGGTCGTAAGATATGGGATTGCAGTACAACTCAGAAATTGATTCCCCCTCCCCCTCCCCCCCCCCCCACACACACACACACGCAAAAGGAAATGATATCACATTAATCATTTTGAAGGGAAAAGATTGTTACAAGTGATGCAAACTTCAAAAAGACTTAAAGGAAGCAAAATTGGTGCCTAACAGAAGATTAGAAAATTGATGTAAATCAAGCAAAGTGTGTACGAGCAAAATAATACAGTAAAGCCTATAATTTATTTGGAAAGGACACTATCACAGACCAATCATTGAGCAAATATTCTTCATTTATTGGTCAAAAGATCTGGGGGCACATTTCACGAAGCGTTTTGTCTCACAAATTTGTCTGACAAATTTGCTTTTAGCCAATGAAATGCAAGGATTTCAGTAGCTTATAATGGTTTGTCAGAAAAAAATCTGACAAAATGCTCCATGAAATGTCCCTCTGATGACTGTATTCTTACAAGTGACATATTCTATTAGCACCTTGCTGTCCTGTTGAGGTACAATATCATAATTCATGAGAATATTATGCAGTCACCAATCCTAATAAAAATTTTAAGATGCAGTTGCAATCCTTTGCATGTATAGGCACAGTGTTTCCTCCATTAGACTCTTGTATACCGTTATGCCAGGGTTGATTAACTATCTTTTAGTGTCTTTCTTGAAGGTAACGGCTATTCTAGAAAGCAGGGAACTGTTGTTTTCTATGTGTCGTCTCGATCATGGTCAAAAGTGACCGCTTGTCCGTCCGTTGCTCTCTGAAACAAGCAAGGTGACGAAAATTTGCAAATGTGGCCGACAGCCTATCGCATCTTCTTCTACTTAACCTCTTTTTTAGGGGGGTGGGGGGCTTGGCCAAAAGCGGGGAAGGGGTTCAAAGACTGTCCTACTGTATTCACTGAATGGCAATGAAGCTAGAAGGCCAGCTTCCCCTCAGCAGCCCCCGAGACAATTTGCCGAAATGTCAGTCAAAGCTACTCGGGCCGAAGAAAGGCCATCCCTAAACTGATTACTGGAACAAAGACTTGTAGGTACACAGAGCGACAGACTGAACTCAAATTTGTCTTCCCCTAGCTCTCCGCTCTGCTCCGTGAACGGAATAAGGTCGGAGTGAAAGAAGGAAGTCCAATAAAGCATGAGGAGGTTAAAAAGAAGGAAAACCAACAACATAACACAAGCAAAGAGTGGCAAAGAAGGTCTCGAAAGTCGACAGAGAAACAAGGAGGTCAGGGTCAGCATGATGGACATCCTGTTGTGTGGTTTGAGCTTCAATCTTTTTTGAAGTAACTTGAAGAGCAAGTGTGCATGACAGCAAACAAAGGGCATAATTACACAAATGAATGGACGATACCATCGGCAATGATTTTGTGATTCCATCCCAGAAACATGCAGATAGTTGCAAAATTGTAACACCAAACATTCAACTTTAGATTCCTAAAAAATCCAGATCAATTGAAGTTCGATTGTTTGCGTTGTGTTCTTGCAGGGAGAAAATGTACCCTTGTCATCGGAGCATGCAAAGTTGATTTAAGCTTATGTGCACTTGGCGACAGTTTTTCGTTCAGTGGATTTGCACTGGTCCAGTAGAGTTTGTGCAAATATAGAATGCACCTTTTTTGGGGGGCCATTTCGCTAAGAGGGAGGCTAGTTACCCTTGTCAGTCGTAACAAAGGGCCGGAAAGGGAAGATGATCTTTTGTCTGTGCACTGTCAGAGTTTGAACGGTCTTTGCTATTCTATAATTATCATTGTCATTGCTTTTATCATAATTTGTATCATTATGACAATCATTATTACTGTACTTAGAATTACTGACAATTTTATTGTCAGTATTTCAGTTTTGGGTTTCAATTTGTTTATTTCTCCAACTGTATGAAAGAAAATCAATTTAACAAAATCACAAATTTTCACATGAAAATTGAAACAAGAGTAATAGCGTACACATAAGAATGAATTACATGAATAGTATACATACTGTATATTTCAGGGTATATCTTAAAGTATACATGTGGAGGAGACCGTTATCGATAAGCAATTTGCGTAACTTGGACAACAGCCTTTGGGCATTATGATTTGGTGCAGTTTTCCCTTATATATTTAACTGAAGGAACAAAACACATCTAATAGGCCTACACACAGAAATAAATAATGCAAAATTCATAGTATTTTTCAATGTCATTTTACTGACGAGGACAACACAAGGGGACTATAACAAGACAAGTAAAATCAATTAATTCAATTGTCATAGTTATGATGATGATTATAATCTTTTCATTATCATGATCATCGTTGCCATCATATCACTTGTAACATGTAGTGTTAGAAATTGAAGGGTAGCTAGACATACCAAATTCAGGAAAAGTGGTGTATTTTCTTCCTCGTGTAGAAGATGTCTATACATAGATCTGTTATTTTTTTTTCTTTGCTGAGTCATAATGTGTAGATAACTTGGTGCTACTTGGAACATTAGCCAGAAAGCATTAGCTCAGCAACACTTCCCGGTCTTGTCAATTTGGTGAAAAACCTATTTATTGACCAAAATGAGAACTCATTGCTATTTTGACTGCCTAATGATCGAGCAAAATAGCGTTGTTGGGGAGGCAGGAAAATCATCTGCTCAGAAGCCTAATAGTTGGCTCTCATGTGCCAATTTAATAATAGATGTCTAATTCAGTCTCATCAAGACCTGATTGTTGCATTATTTGATTGTTGTGACAAAATCAGTTGGCCTTTGAGTGAGTCGAAAGACAGAAGGTTTGACCTCCACATGCCAAGATGCAGTGAGTGTCGTCTAAATATGCGGCTATATTGCGAATAAATGGAGTCATGAAGCATTAGATGCAAATGGTAATCACTGCTCAAGGAGAGCTGCTGGAGTGTTTATTGCAGAATCGAATGAGAAGGCGTGGGTGTTCTCATCATCGTCACGATGAAAGTATCCTTGAGGAATTGAATGAGGTGACTATACAAAAGGGCTATGATTTCATAATTAGTTGGCAAATCACAACTGTTTTTATGTTTTTGTTTTTTTTTTGTACCAGTGATATCTTCTGCCAAATCGAATGCCCACATGAAGTGTGATAACATACCAGTATAACAGTCAAATATCTTGTCACTCGGTTTATGCATAAAACGGCATTTAATGGCAGTAACAGCTTGGTTTATGATTTCCCTCCTTTGACAATTGCGGGGGTTTCTGCCTATAGCATTTTTCATTTGAAATTTAATAATAATTTCCCTCCATAATTGCACCTTCTCCCCTTTCTTCATATTTTCAACTGCATAGTTTTTTTTCTCTCTCTTCAAACCATCTCTCTCTCTCCATCTTTTTTTCGTTCTCTCTCTCCCACGCATACACTCACACATTACTTTTCTCCTCCATCTACAAGTACAATCTCTCTCTTTTTCTCTCTATTTTCTCTGCCTTGTAGTATCATCCTTTCTCAACCCACCCCAATGAGGTGTTGCCAATCTTCAATTCATTTATTCTTCGCTGTTTTAGATGGCTGTGGGCATTATTTTGACAGATGGTGATAGAGCTAGGGCTTTCCTTCTATCTTCCTTCCCCACCCCACCCCCACTTTCCCCTCCCCTTTCCCCTCCCTCTATTCCCCTCCCCCTAACCCTCCTCCCACCCACCCACCATCCTGAGACAGTGGGCCGTACCTGCTGGCAAGTTAGGTTGCAAAACACAATTTGATTCGAGAAGATGCACAAAATATTAAGAAGACCAAAAAATGTCAGCTGTCGACGATATTCAGATAAATATGTATTTGATCCGTTGTCAAAGGGAAAGTGGTTCGGCGTGTAAGAAAGGTGAGTCTTTCAGTATCACATTTGTACATTGTGTGTTCAGGACATCTTTGTTACTCTTCTTGAATTTGTATTTTGAACAAAGTGAAATGAATATAGTAAATAGAATGGAACAGATGAAATGGAATTGGCAAAGAAGCATCATAAATATCTAAAATCACAAAATTTCTTACTTGCATAGGAATAAGCAAAAGTTGAAGTGTAGTTATAAGGTTAGTCATAAGATTTTGCTACAGGCAGAGCCATCAATGTCTTTATCTGCGAAATCAACATAATGTTGGCTAAAGATTATGACAAAAGCACTTGTTCATTAGCTTTGCTAATCAAGGAGCTTAATTGTGTGGAAAACTGAGTTTTAAAAAGCACATGCATGGATGATGTCGAGCACTGGGTTAAGAATAAACTTCTGACACCTGCTCAGTATGTTGCCCGAGTAATCACGTTGAATTGTGTTCCAATTGATCATTGGCCTTGCCTAATCAAGCACAGAGACATACTTCTGTCGTAGACCCCGTTTACAGTGCGAGGCTCGGCCGCGGCTCGGCCGCGGCCGAGTCTACCTTCATTTCAGTGTAAACTTGCAAAAGGCCAAATGCGAGGCCAAAATTGGCCTCGCATTTGGCCTCGCTCTGGAGGTGGTCTCGGCCGCGGCCGAGCCGCCGCCGAGCCCGGCCTTTTCTCAGTGTAAACGCAAACTAGGCCAAATGTGCAGCCAATTTTAGTCTGGCTTCCAAACCCTCTCCTGTACTACTTTGCTATTCAGGATATTAACCCCCTCAACGTCGAAAACTAGTATAGTTTAAGGTGGTTTTGTCCTGCAAAGGATTTTTTTCCTTTGGCAAAGGCCTTTGCCCGAACGGCGACTTCGTTGCCACGGAATTCATTTGGCAAAGGGTCTGAAAACCAGACAATACCAAATTGCGTTTGTTTACAAGCAGAGCGCCACTACGACAAATATTGAAAGGTTTGAGTCAAAAGCGCGGCCGAGCCCAGCAGTGTAAATGGACAAAATTGCAGGGCCCGGCCTCGCAATTGAGGCTGGGCTCGGCCGCGGCTCGGCCCAGCCCCGCACTGTAAACAGGGTCTAAGTTTCTGCTTTTCATTTCTGTATCCACCGCCCCCCCCCCCCCCCCCAACCAGCCAAAATGTCTTTGAAAAGCAGAAAAATTCATCTTGGAGCCATGGCGTGTATTGGATTTGTTCTGGAACAAAGCTCTCATGGGTGTCATCATCATTTTGCAGTGGCTCACAGTGCTCTCATTATCATACATTACACAAGTTGCATTGCACAATCATACATTGCAAAAGAGTCTCGGAGTACTTAAAAATCAGGTCTCCTAGGGGCCGGAATGATATAACTCTGGTGTTAAATGCTGCAGATGAAGAAAATCTGCACAATACCGCACAAATTTAAATCACAGATTTATATCACATTCTGCCAATGTATATAAATAATTCTTCCCAAACATGTTGGCAGTCATTGTGTACAGGGACCATAGAATGTGGTGGTGGGGGGGGGGGGTAGATCTTGTCATTCATTTAAGAATTCTGTTACAGTTTTTTTGCTTTGTCCCCACAATCAAGAAGACAAGAGAAATAGTCAGTGCTCTTCAAACAGAGGAGAAATTAATCAGTTTCTTTCTACATAAACTTTATATGGAAACAAAAATCGATCAGTTTCTTTCTGAATGAGTTTTGATAAAAAATATTGCACAGGAGTAAAGATGTCCCTGGGCCACTAATCAAGTTTATCGCTTTCATAGAAATAATGATTAATTCCTATGTCCAGTCTGTTCACATTTTACCTGTTTGTCCACTTGCTTATAACTGAGGTAGCATACTTTTTGTCTGGGTAGGAATTCTGTTTTGATGGAAATACAAAGAGACTGAAAGAAGACTAATCTTTCCCCATCCTGCTTGCTAACTCAAACAAACAGAATTGATATTCTGTTCATTGAACCGAAATTCCTGATGAAATACTCCGCCTGCAAATATTGAATCAGCGTACATTGCAGATGTTTTGAAAACAACAATCTGCCTCTTTTCGCCTGAGGCGCATGGTTGGTTGGGCAGAAATATGATTTGATCATACCCGACTTGTCTGTCTCTTTTTTTTTTTCATATATCATATTCATAATCATCGGTTACCATAAAAACATGTGAACAATTTGAATAAGCCAAGTTGAACTTTTGTATAAAATGTACAATCCATAAGTGCACAAGGGTATAAGGTAAGACTTTTGGATCAAGAGTTAAGTGTCAAGGGTCAAGGTTAAAGTCTAATTTTGTTTTTAAATAGGCATTATTGATTACTCTCATGGTTGATTATACTTATTTGTTGTTATTGCAGGGATGTGCCATATTTTGTGGGTTTTGGTGTGTTTTTTTTTTTGTCTGAGAATATGATCTAATGTGACTATCAATTTCTGAACAGAAAATTTTGGGGATTACTCAAATGAAAGAAGACCAAGATGATAAAAAAGGCAGTAACTGTGACATACTTATTGGCTGCGGCAAGTATGTCAAAAATATGTCAAAAATATGGGTCAGAGTTTTAAGTCAAAATATGATTTATTACTGTTTGTGGGGTTTTCAGAGAAAGCAAGAGGTGATACATAGTCTTTCTAAACATTATAAAAGAAGATATTTTGAAAGTTATCTTGCCACTGTGACTGTCATTTTACATGCTATTTCCAAAAATCAGGACTCGAGGGTTATATGGAGGCAAAGACCAGACTTGAGGAAGAAAACGAACAGTTACAGATCCAATCAGGTTTGGCAAGTCGCGTTCGTGATAGGAGTAAAGAACCTCAGTTTGTGGGAGGTTTACTGTGGCAGATCTGAGCTGTGCCTAAGACCTCCTCTTGCTTGGGTTACAGTCAAAACAGACTTTGTGACACAAGATTGATGACAGGGGATTGTTTTCTTATTTCCTTGCTTTTTTTTTAATTTTCTCTTGTGCCTTTCAGCCCTGGGGCAAGTCCTCACTTCTGTTCATGGTATATAACGTGGTATATTATATATCAGAGTTCGCGTTTGTGGGACGGCCAGTTAGTGATGTGTAACACGATGCATGTATGTGATATGATTGCAAGAATTTTCTCATTTATGAGAGAGTGCTGTGAAAACAAGTGTACAGGGCATAATATGCTCGAATGTCTCTTCCTCGTGTTTTTCATCACCCCCCCCCCCCCCATGGGTGAAGACAGACAATATCTAATTCTACCTTATGTTGCATTTCTTGATATTTTCAATTTCTACCATCTTGTCTGTAGGCTCAACCTACATGGGTTTGGTTTCAGGTGGAGTCAATCGATTTCACTTGAACTTCCTTTTGAAAATTTCAGTAATGTTACCCCTGGAGGGGGCATGTATTCTATGGCTGGCTATCATGGATTGTCTAAAAGCAAAACTTTTTTCCTTCCCTTGCCTCAATGATAACAGTCCTATTCAATAACACATGGAAAATGGAGCAATATTACCCGCAAGGTAATGCTGGTTTTTTGGTGGCCTTTCTCTAATATGGCAAAGTAATGGAGTTTGATTATGATAAACCAGTTTTGTTGTGCATTCAGGTATGAAATATGAATGTTCCTGGCCCCTGCGTTGGGTGCTTCATCTTGCATTTCAAGTGCCTCCATCATTTGCCTTCTAGAGTTTAGCGCATATTTCTTTTGATCTTCTTACAGTGTCTGTTATTGAGTAAGACAATCCTGGCAGAAACCTTGGGAAGTTTCCGAGGATGCCTTGAAGAATGTTAAGTTCAGTGTTGCCAGTGATAGCATGTGTAATTGCAACTTGTCGATTTTTTTAGGTTAATTGGATCTGAAGTTGTTGAAAATAGTCACAACCAGCCCAGAGGTTCCATAAGCAGATGAAGAGAGCGTAAAATTACTTTAGAGAGCATTATGTGAAGAACTGGGCATATAACTGTCCTAGTGTTATTAGTGAATACCTCATCCAGAACTGTTTTAACAACATGGATCCACATAGTTACCTCTGTTCCAGAATTGTGTCGACTAATTAAACATAGCCTTTGTTTTATGATGTGAACTAGACAAAAAGCGATATTACAACAGTGTTTTGCTTGTAACAGCTGATATTAAGTTTGATGTTGAAGGAGCTACATAACAGAGGGCACGTTCGTGAATAACTAGAAAAGAACTCGGAGAGCGCAGACCTCCAAAAAGCAGCTCAATTCGAAAATAATCATCATGCTGAAAATGGCCCTATTTCCGAGCAGTACGGAATCCTTTCTAGTGTCTCCCCCTTGGCTACCTGCTGTGCCTCGGGCATGCACTCATCATCAGTGCGCATATATGCACTCCTCAAATATGTACAGCTTGAATTCACTGTTTTGGAGGCCTCCTTTGATAAAGAATCTTTGAAAATAATAGTAATAATAATTCCTGGGTCCAGACAGCAATCTGGATCACGACCAAAATTTAATCATCTGTTCTTGTGTCATTTCAGCTTTTTCCTGTAAATCTCATCTCAATCTGTTCACAGCTTTTTGAGCTATTTCACAAACAGACAAATAAACAAACCAATGCCGGCAGAAGCATAACCTTGTTAGCTGAGGCATGGTCGAAGTAACTAGGCCTCCAGAGTTAGGTATATGCTGAAGACAACAAACTTTCAATGTAATCACAATACCTCTGTTCCCAGCTATGATTTATCATAGCATACTTCTTCTTATATGGATGCCATTTTGTCATATTAATCATCCGCCTCCTGGATATTGTAATTCCCATATAGGGTTGTTACATGACACATCCGGTAGCCTTTTAGTAGTCAGAGGGTTAAAGTGTAACTATGTGACTACATAATATTTGTTTGACATCTGTGTGGCTTCAAGCAACCCCTAGTGTTGTAAAGTCAGTCATGACCCGTACAAGCCAGCGCTTAACCCATCAGATAGTACTTGTATTTAAAGTTCATCATATAAAGCAGCTTCGCATCATATGCATCCTTTTGTAGCAGTTTACAGTGACTGGTACAATTACTCACAAATCTTGCCAGATATCAACAGAAAACAAAACAAAAACCAAAACAGCATATTGCCTTATGATATGATGCGGTTATTACAAAAGATATCGATGCAGCTTAGCAGCATGACTTCAATCATGATTCATCCAGCAGGGGTTCATCTCTGCTGAAAGAATGATGTGCTTTTTGCCAATATTCATCTCATTAGCTGATTACCAATCTCTAATGCATTCAGCATGATTTATGAACAGGCAAATATATAATAAATGCTAAACAGCACATATGACAATGGAGCAATATAATCAAATGATCTCTTATCGGTCTTATAGGATGAATGTAATCTGAGGAGCCTCAGGAAATATCCTGTTTGCGAGATATGGAGAGAAACAAATAAAATCACCACAGATAAAGCTGCTATATATTGATTTTTTTTTGGGGGGGGTGGGGGCGTCAGTGGATATCAGTAGTGCTAGGAAAAATAATATCATCCAAATATACCACAGAAATCAAATATTAACCCCCTGTGAGACTCAAAATTGGTAATGTAGTATTTTGCAATCCCATGAGGGGAACCAAGCTCACATGCTTGGCTGCAATAAGGAGAGTATTGTTCTATCACTTACAAAATGATGAAGATGCAACTGCTGTCTTATTCCAGTTAGAGATTATGAAGAATGGGAAAGAGAAAAAGTTAAAGCCCGATTATGCTAAAGTTGATATAAATGACCCAAACACCTTTTATGTGTATGTGTGTGTCTCCTTTCATCTTATTCTTTACTACAATGTAACTCTTTTTAAGCATGCAGTTTTGTTTTTGTAATCATTTAGTCATAGGCAGTTATTGTATCTATACTGTCTTTTTTTTTTTTTTTTTTTTTTCAGTAAGCTCCCTGCCAATATTCTTTTATTGTCCTCTCCACTCACAATCTTGGGCAGAAAAAAAATGCACATGTTTTTCCAATGATGCAGTACACCTGTCGTTCAGTACACGCACAGAGGCAGAAAACACCAAACCGAGTTCGACCCACTTTTCTGCCTATTGTGCCTTGACAGCCTTCGCAATTACAATGTAAATGATACCCCAAGTGTCTTCAATGCAAAGTGAAATGTGATGCAAAAAGGCATTGTGCATTTATGTTGTGTAGACTAAGACAGAGTATTTTTTCTTTCTTTCTGTCTTTCTTGATAGAGAGAGAGAGGCCAGACAAAGAGTGTGAGTGTGAGTATAATAGAACATACCATTTGTTAGAAGGATACTTGACAATGTGAAATTATCTACCATTGTATGCACATTGATCAGTACAGTATCAGAGGTAATCAGTCAAAGGGTTTTTGATTGTATCGTCTTTGTGAGTAGGGTTTTTCACTTTAGGTAAGTAGACATTTTAAAAAAATGCAAGATTTCATCCTTCATAAAGGAAGGGACAAATATGCAAAGGAAAATGTTAGTATAAAGACAGAGTTATAAAGTTGAGATGATTGTATGAGCTACAAGTGTACTCTTCCCCATAAACGAGTATACCTTAGCTTTCCCAAAAGTAGATATGGTCAGAGAAAAGAGAATCGCAAATACTTTGTAAATGTGATATGACATATCTTTAATTCTCTGCAGGAAAGTTTCTGATATATAAAGAATCTGTAATAGACCTGTCAATTTAGTGACGATGTTGTGTCAGTAATCCTATGTGCTACAACTATATAGGAATATATGCATGAAGCATATATTTCAATATAAAGTTTTTCAAACTTTTTATCACTTTTTGATTATTTGCTCTTTGTATATCAGCTGACACAGTAATGGTGATATAATGTTTGATTTGTTTCTTTATTTTGAGGTAATAAGTGTTACACAAGGGTGATTTTATATTTGTGCCTTTGTTCAGCATGTTTGTTTGAAAGGGTCTGTGGTGAATATTTTTTTCTCTCTCTCTGAACAAATTTGTCTACCTTGGGAAATATCTGTTTGCAAATATAGGATCCAATGTGACGCAAAAATATCACTCTTCGTGGGGTTTCGTACTGCATCTTGGGAAATAAAAAAGAGTAAAATGAGAAGCATTATTCCAGAAAACAGAAAACATCACTCGGCCACTCTGGAGATGACAAACAAGGCATACAATATCCCTGAATTTCCCAAGGTGGTTACGTAAAAGTAACCAAATCTCTTTGTGACCGTGCTGCTTTTCTGTGCTGCCTCCAGCGCTCTGACACGTAAGATGAGGGTGGGGTCGAAGGAGGAGGAAATTGTTGCCCACTTGTTTGGGTGTCACGAAAAAGACAAACAAAAGACCAGCCAGGCTAACCCCTACCCCTCACATCTCACCCCTCATCCACCAATTCAACACACACACACACACACACACACACACACACACACACACACACACACACAGAGGCACACTCCAGTTGTCATCAATTTCATGGATATGAGCACTGAGTGGTAGTTATGGCCACTGTTTTTCTCAGTATATCTCAAGGGACTTAATTTCATGGTGACTGCAAGTATGACCAAACTTCTCTACTGTGCTTTTCAAGACCAAAGTGATATTCACACTTATTTGCTTCTGCCTTGTAGTCTCTGCTAGATGACTTTTTGTCTTTGACTTTGACTTTCATAAACACACTTGGGTAAGATCTCACTTTTGATCAGTGTATGAAGAAAGTTACTTGTATTATTTAGAAGCTTAGATTCTGTGTGTTTCTGGAGTGATTCGTACAGTGCTAGTGTAAACAGGTAAAGATACGTAAAGCATGATATGCAATTTCCTCTGACAAACCTCAGAGACGTATGATATTGAAAATAAGTTTGCAGTTTGACGAATATTTGCCAGACATTCTGTCTGGTGATATCAGTCTGCCATTGCTGTTTTTCTTTTTTTTTTAATCCCAAGGTACTTTGTACAGCATAGGTCTGTGAGTCCTCTGTCTATAATGTAAGTACCAACAGTTTGCACTTAGAAGTAAAATTTGCCCCAATACCTTGTTTTATTGTCTGAATCTTTAAAGTATGTTCCATTAAATTAAGACTCTATAGAGATAAACTATCAACCTGTTGACTACGATGTACTTCTGAAAGGGTTCATGAGCAATTTTGAAAGAACTTTGAGTTAAGTGGTTCATATATGCCTCCATGTGAGGTGGACAATATATTTCTGTGGCGGAAGCCATCTGGGAATGTTGCAGCAGGTCATTGCACCTGTTTCCTTCTTACTCATGGGTAGAAAGTTTCTATGTGAGTTGAGTGTGAGGCAAATTTTCCTGGAACCTGGAATATTATGATGAATTTGCCTTGAACAAATCTATAAGAGCCTTATCATTTGACAGGAAAGCACTCCATCATAGTCAAGGGGGGGGGGGTATAGCTTGCCGCATGCAATATGTGCAGACCTGCCACAATCACGTCGGTAGCTCTTTGTCTGGGGGAAAAAAAAAAGATGTCTTCTCGAGTTTCTACACTTTGCGGGCAGCCACGGCAACGTGACACCCATTTTGTCTCCGCACTGTGCGGTGATTAGTGGCAAGCTTACTGCAAATGTTTTCGGTTGATGATCCACGTTCACACTAGGCACATTCTTCATGGAGTGTCAAAATCATTGTAATACATCATGACAGTTTAAATGAAAGATATCAAACAATTTCATTCAACACAAAAAGAAACATTTTCCTCCTTTTTATCCCCTGCTGTGTACAGGGATATGAAATCAGAAGTATCAGAGATACAGAAAAATGCTTTCGATATCATTTTTGAGTGTTATCTAACTGAGATGTTGAAGAAGAATTTACACTGATGTTAGTCCAGACTTTGCTGTAACTTATTTCATGATTTCCAAACTACAAGATAAGATTTCACAGCATGCAAACTGACATCAGACAATCGCGAAATAATAACAGATGCATGATACCAAGTAAACACATCCCCCCACAACATTTTAATGTTCACTGTTCTGATTCTAATATCACTAGTTTGATTTCACACAATTGACTATTCTTCCATTGTTATTTAGATTTTACACATGCATGCTTTCATAGCAAAGGATGTTCATGACAACTAGAAACCTTGTCCAGAACAGCCTGACATAGCCAAATCCCTTATCCGGATGAGCCCCGGTCCCGACTTGTTCGGATACGAGAGGTTCAACTCTATATGAAATGTATTTGATATTAAGCAGGTGAAAATACATTCTATTTGGTCATCAGATGAGAAGATAGCCTTATAAATGGGGTGTTTTATTTTGTAAGATCATGGAGGCGCTTTGGCATAGTAGATAAGACTCTCGACTCATAATCGGAGGACCCGAGTTCGATTCCCACCCAGTGCTTCCGTCCTTCCGACAAGATGTTTTTACCCACCATGTCCTTCTCGACCCAGGTGTATAAATGGGTACCTGGCAATACTAGGGTATTAATAATGGCAGGGCCCTCTGGTAGAGCAGTGGCAACACTGAAGAGGCTACCCTGGGTAAATGAGACATTACTAGCATTACTATTATTATTATTATTATTATTATTATTATTATCATTACTATTATTATCATTATTATTATAATTATCATTATTATCATTACTATTATGATTAGTAGTAGTACTATTACTACTACTACTATTATCATTATTTGTCTACGTTCAGGGAAAACCAGCGGGGTGACTGGGCAAGAACAGATATGATAGCTTTTTTTTCTTCTTCTTTTTTTTTTGAAGCTGCAGTGTTGAATTTGCATTCTCATAACAGGAGAAGTTTAGACATGAGAGCACAAGGGCCATCGCTTTCTCCATTCCTGAATGCCACCTAATGTTGCCCGTACTGTGTGTGAGTTGAGCGGGAAAATTGGCAGCTAATAAGGTTGAATCTTGACCCGCATGAGCGAAAAAGGTGTTCGGTGAGCAGAGAATGCGCAAATGGCCCACTAAAGCCTCCGCTCTTTGATGCAGAAGAACCAAATTTGAGCACAATTGGTCCTCATCATCCATGAATTCCTAGGAGCAGGCATGTAAAGTTTTATTCATGATGTATGCTTAAAGGCAGAGAATGACGTGAATGCACAATTGCCTGTGTGTCTATGCTGTAAAATTGGGCAGATTATTCTAAGGTCAGTAATGTGTACTATTTGTGCAATGTCACCATCGTTGTTGGTACATTGTAGCACAGCACATATTATGAAATGAGTCAAGGAAATTCTTGCAATATGATTTGGTCAACCACCATGTTATGATTTCTCAATTACTACATGCATTTTTTTCCCTTTTAGTCATGCCTTTCCATAACCATGCATCCAGTAATTACCAGATGCCTGATTTTTTCCATCCATCCAGTTTGTACCAGATGCATAGTTTTTTTCCATGCATCTGCTTTACTACAGTCAGCATGAACTTTTTCCATATTTTTATGAATTTTTCATCCTTTCTATAAAACAGATGACTCATGGTGTCTTTTTCATGGGTTCTGTGTGTACACAGCACCTCTGAAGTATCAGAACCCACTTGGCTACTCCTCATGCCATGGATTCAAACAATTGAGAGGTGCTTTATGCACACAGTTCCTACTGACTCACTAAATCTGTAAATCATTGTGTTGGGCACCTGTACTGTCCCCAAGAATATTACATGGAGATGTTTTGTTTTCATCTCCTATGTAAAGGAATAGTGTATATCTCCTTGACTCTGTGCCACCTGAACCATGCAGTTTCCCTCCCCTCCCCTTCAAATGTCGCTGATCCACCCTTTGCTTATCATTGTGAGTGTATGTGTTTGTTTGTGTGTGTGTGTGTGTGTTCATATGTGAGTATGTGTGTTTGTATGTCTGAATGTGTTTTTGTACAAGAGTCTGAAAATATTTGTTTTCTTGCCTTATAATACATTTCTTCTCTGTGTAATGCTATTCTGCACTTCAATCTCTCATGCTGAAATTTACTGATAATTAATAAGGGATCAAAATATTGCCCCCCCCCCCCCCGAACACAACTGCAATATGTTGATGTCATGAAGGGAAATTACTGAATCTACTCCTAGTAAAGGTATAATACTTTACTAACTTTGTTGCTGTTTTTCATTGTGAGCCTAGAAACTTGGAGATTAGTATTGACTTGCACAATATCATTCTTGCAAAATATATGGGGGATGAATTAACTGGGTACCAAAGACTAGTTGAATGTTTGTGGAGCTATTTTTGTCTTGTTAGAGGCAGGTCAATGTTCACATAACATGGAAAATTAAGTGGAAACTCGGGAAGGAACTCAATTATCTAATTTGTTTGCTCTCGTCATACACCATCCCTGAAACAAAGCCTGATAAATGTATTATAGGGGATGATGAATTGTGGGTGCACCATGGGATTATGGGTACGTTAACAAGCATTTGGTTTGATTGATGGGTGTGCGTGCTGGGGATGAGGGGTTTCTACCGACAACGGGATGGATGGAGGGAGAATGAAGAGGCAATGGCCTCATGTGCATTGATGATAATTCTCTGTTGCTGGAATCAATTTGCTAGCAGGTGATAGCCTCTGGGGGGTGAGAGAGGGAGCTGGGGCTTGTACCCTATCAGTTATCATCTGCAACACCATTTTGTATATTTAGCCTACCTGTAAAGGGGAATAATTGGACCAGCTCTGAGAAATTGAGAGAGAGCACCTTTTGTTTCAATGAATTCATCCCACTTTAACTTCACATCTTTTAGCATACTATTTACAGATGTAATGATTAAGTGAATTACTAAATAGCAATTTCATAGAAATGTGTGACTGATAATACTGGAAGGAAGTGCATTTTTGGGAGTGAATAGTAAGGTGTTGGGGTAAGATATATGGGGGTGCAGATGCAGCTGAAAGCTGGATGGTGATTTTGGGCTCTGTACTCATTCAAGTCGTACAAGCTTTCCTTTAAGACTCATCCTGTAAAAGAGTAAATTTTCATAGATTGATGTTTTAGTGCTCAGTCCCAAATGACAAAATTTACGTGTCCTTTGATTTTGCTAACTATTAACATGCTTGTAATGATTGCTGAATTAGCATGGACAAGACATTTTTATGCAGTCACACTATTTATTCATTTTAATTTTATGCAGTGGTGTCATGCTGTGCAAATTGCCCCTAGATATTTAGACCACAAAATGTTTCTTTTTTATGCTTAGCCCCTTACCAGGTACATTTATTGTGAATAAATTGAATTTTCATGCAACTTGCTATCCCCATTAGCTATATTGTCCCAAGTTTTAGACCTTTCCATCATTCCAAATGCAATGGAGTGATTCATTGCAATTCTTGCTGCTTTTGAGGAGGCATACAGTTGTGTGTTGCAAATAGTCACATTAGGAAAATTAAAAAAACACAACTAAATGTAAAGATTCTATGGTTTAATTATTTGACACAAGAATGTGAATACAAGGAAATGGACATGTTTAAAATGAAGTTTGAAAAACAACTGATGGACTGGATAGTCTAATCTTCCCTGCATTGTGAGGATCTAGGACAGTCATTATTCTCGATGTCTGCCACAACGGGGCGCTGATTACACGGTTGTTGCATGAATCAGCAATTATATCTGGCACGTAATTGAGTACAATGGATCAATAGTGATGTTTCCTGGGGTTCTGATGAGATGTCTATCAAAGAGGCCATTCAGTGGCCAGCAGCGCACTAAGTCCGTGAGTGCTAACAATAATTTTTTGTTTTTGTTTTTGCTCATGGAAATCAGTCATCCATGCAAGGCACTGCATGCAATCTTACTTTGTTTTCCAATTCTATCAAGTGGCGTATTTTGCATTATTCAACATATCTACAGGGTAGGTCAAAATTGCACTAAAATCATGGAGACCTCTGAATCATGTACAGAAAACTGCTATCATTCTCTCAGTTATTATGCACAGTGTCTTGGGGACTGTTTTGGGAGAGAATAACCAAAAATCAGGTGAAGATGCTATCAGGTTCTGAAATTTTACCTGTAGCTTATTTATCCATGACATTACTATGTAAAACTGTGCATCGCTCATGTAACACCATTAGTCTTCTTACATGTAACCTCAGCATCTTTTGACATTTCCACTTCTTACCATATATACTGAATTTATTGAACAAGCACAATGAATTGAAGAAAGGTTAATGAGTTATGTGTTTTTCCAGATTGTTACCAACTCGATTTAATGCATTTCACAGACTTCAGGTGCATAAATTGATGTCCCTGCGTGTATCATGCAAGGGACGTATAATGGAGTAATCCCATGCATGCGAGTGTGTGAATTACACCTTATATGCACATGTTAGTGTGACTTCTCCAGTTCGCTTTGCCGTGCGGCACTTCCACATTTGCTCCAGCTTTTCAATTTAGGTGGAGGCGCAGCCTGTGCTTGGATGGGAATTGCATGAAGCAGCAGTGAGTTGGGGGGGGGGGGGGGGGGGGGACTCAAAACACTTTTGCGGTGATGATCCAAGAGTGGCGAGCGCTTTCAATCAGCCCTAATGTAGCGATGTGCTGTAAGAAAAGATCACCCAATTAATTACGCATTTGATTGGCGTCTGGGCACAGTCATGGGTTCGGAGCCTTTTGCTGTAACCAGTTGAGCGCCCTCGCCAGTTCTGGGAGCAGCAAAAACAGGAAGGCCTCTCGCTTTCCTGGAATAGGCAAATAAGACATGCAGCTCCTTAATTTAGAAGGGCTTGATCAGGATGATGGTCTTCTGTGAGTGGGTGAAGGTGTGATGATAGTCTTACTTCTATACAGTCAGACCTTCAGCACATATTTCGTCACTACTTTTATCATCACCTGTAAAAGGCTTTTTTTTTCCCCCTGGGATGCTACACATTAGAGCCTTAACCCGTTGAGGATGGGCTTATTTTGCTACAACACGTATTTCCCATAGACACTTGCCCAAGTATAGTTGGGACTCATCTTCAACGGGTTAATGATACAGTTCATCTTTTATATCACAAACACTTTATGATACTGTGAAAGTGGAAATTTTCACGGAGTTGAAATTTTTGCGCATTTCACGCAACCAGAAACTAGTGCAAAAATAAAAGTACACGAATATTTTTGCTTGCCATATGTTGCAGTAGTTGATGTCTTGATTCCATGGAATTAAACAAATAATGCGGAACTGATCTTGACTGGCCAAGCGTGAAAAACAAGTCGTGCGAAAATATCCACTTTTACAGTATATGGTATGGTATGGTATGGTATGATATGATATGATATGATATATGATATGATATGATATGATATGATATGATATGATATGATATGATATGATATGATATGATATGATATGATATGATATGTGATATGATATGTGATATGATATGATATGATATGATATGATATGATATGATATGATATGAAAATCTTTGAAATTGCAAGATTACAACAGTAACAACAACATTAAAAATCCCTGTATTGAAATTGATAGAAGTGCAGTGTACTTGGCACTCATCCAAATTTCTTATTTCAGCTATTACCGCAATATTTTCTGTTTGTCTTCCTTTCTTTCTCCGCCTTTCTCCTGTCTTATATTCTTTTCTTCTTCATGTCTATCCATCTTTTACCTCATTCCAACCACGTACATGTCTCTCAACTTCTATACTTCTATAATGTCATCTATCTTTTTCACTCTTTATCTATACCTTTGTGTAATCTAATATTATATATAATAAATATGTATGTATATATATACTATATGTATATATATTAGTATGTGTGTGATTATATGTATATTCTTGTATTTCTGTCCTTCCTACTCTTTATCTCCATTTATCTATCTACCCTATGTCTGTCAGTCTGTCTGTCTCTTCTTTCCATCTCTGCTCTCCATTCTTCTCCCCCATCTCTCTCTTTTCTTCACTCTTTCTCTCTCTGTATCTTCATGAAGCTGAGACCTGGTCACAGCCAGGGAAAAAGAGGGGTAGAGGCCGGGAGATGATGCTACTCTATTGATTTTCTTGTACCGGGTGATGACAAGCCTTCGCTAAATTTGGCACCGCCGTTCCTGATGGCTAAGATGGCGCATCAACAGGTCTCTTCGGCAAATGTCATTTGGCTTTGCGGTCAACTTAATGATAGGAAAAAAAAAGATCAAGATGGACAAGAGAAGGCCGTGCGATGAGATTTTAATGCCCTTTTTCTTTCTTTCTCCTTTTTATTTCTGATTTTTTTGGTTGATGAGAGAAAATTGGAATAATGAAAAAGAGCAAAGTGGAGTTGGAGAAGCTATATCCATCATGACTGTTACTTTCACTTCCATCTCCCGTCCCCTCGTACGTTTTGCCCCCATCCATCAGCGATAATCATTGCCTTCCCTTAAACTTCTATCAAAAGCCTCTGGAAAATATTCAATGTCAATGAAAAGATGAGAAACAATATCTCTTCATTACTAGGAGATTCTTCTCCCGGGGCGGGCTGCATGTTTACTCAAGAGAGTGGACCCCAAGAGGGCGAGTGCAATTGCGTCAGTTGCGCCCTCTTGTTTTTGATCAAGACTAACACAAAATATTTTGAACATTTTCCAGTCACTCTGGAATATCAAAGGTCAGTCCTGAAGCCATGTTTTTATAATCGAGGACATTATTTTCCACCCCGGCAGTCAATGCATCATCAAACGTGTCCATCTTGCTGCCGCTATTTAAAGAGGTTTGAGGAAACAACATAAATTCAGGATTCTTCAATATTTGCTACAGAAAGGAAATGTACCAGTAAAATTGAGTGAGCACTACAGGACCCCAGGATTGCAAGAAGGATTTTTTTTTTACATTTCCTCTGGAGAACAACTTTCTTTCCACTTTTCAGTGGACCTATTCAGAGTTTAGTATATAAGACTGCAAAAGGAGGGTTTCAAAAATGGCCATAGTTAATTTATTTTTTTTCAATACAACTTTATTTGCTGAAACTTTAACAACAGCCTCAAGACGAAGATATTTGCAAGTTGGGCTATTGGTTTTGCTCACTTATGTGTTGAACTAAAATATTCACATAGTAAATGATCAAAGCCATCCCTTCCAAACTCAACATACTTTATAACAGATTCTGCATGCCACGTGACATCTGATTTGCACAAGCATCATTGTAATTATTCGCAGTAATTTTAAACTCCCCATTTTCTTCCTAAATATCTGCATCTCTGGAGCTCCTAAAGCCCCTTGATGTTTTCTCTATACAGTACTCAATATGAAAGGAAATAAACCCATCAACTTCTAGCCTCAAGACTTTCCTCCTGAAACTGGAGGAATGTAGATGAGATTTCAAAATTGATAATAATTGCTCGTGCCATGTCCAGATGAAATTTCGTGTAACATGTTAACACAGCAGATGGGAGACAGCTTTGCCATTTAGAGATTGTGATCTCCTCCCATGCCAGTACATCCTCGGTGGAGAGGACGTTTTGTAGTGATGTTTTCCTGCGGCATATTTGCTCCCATGTTATCACCCCAAAGTTTGAAATTACAGCTCTCCTCTCCCTCACCGGGAAGCATCTGGCCAATAGCGTAACGTTTCAATTGCCTTGTATGCAGCACCCTTTATGGCGAGTCTTCTTGTTTGATTTTGTTTGTGTTTTTAAACATTAAGATATTTGTCAATATGACTTGAGACATTTCCCCCACCACCCCTCCAATCATCTCCATTTACTGTCCCCCCCCCCCCATTCCTCATTGCCTTTTATTCTGGCTGACTTCTTCTTCTCTTGTGCTGTCACTCCTCATTTGTCACACTTGCTGCGCCTTATTACAGAGGGGAGGCATCTTCTGTCATTTGCAGTCGGTTCCTGCAACTCTCGGAATTCCATCCCTCCATTGTGCGCACATCCGAGTCATTTTGCCCGTTTATGCCCCGTCACGCATGCAGAGAGATATGTTGCGAGGTATTTGCTTGCCTCAGCAAAATCCCATTTATGGGCCCCTAATCAAACCGTCAGCTAGCTTTCGGTGGAACTTGAAAGTGGCTTTGTCCCCTTCCATTTTTTCTTTCTCCCCATTTATCCATTCCCGGGGCTCCCTCACTCCAAGTGCATTGCCGAAGTGTTGTTTTTAGTGACCATTCTTAAGAACGATCTCTGGTCACCATGTATATTGCTGCCTTTACTGTGCAGAACATATTGGGATAAACATTAACTTTACCCAATATATTTGATGGTTGTGAAGGAGTTAAAAAATCATTTTGCATTTATATGTCATATATTGTTTAGTTTAATTTTAGGGATTTAGGTTCAAATGACAGCCAAGGGAATGCCTTCACTTGGTTGGACACGACTGCAACAAAAACAAACACACAAAAAAGATCATTTTTCCAGGTAACTATGTGCATACTATAAAAGAGGCAGCTTTTTAGTCTATGCCCTTCAAGGAATGAAAACGGTTTAAGCTAAGGACTGCATACTTCCTTTACAATGACTGGTGTGATCAGTTACTATAATATCTAGATTAAGTCAATCATGCTAGCAGGGATGCCAAGTTTAAAAAAAATTCATGAGTGAGATTTTCATGACTCGGCATTTCGGCATGCGAATGTGCACGCGAGCGAGGGTGTGGGAAGGGTTTGCCCCCCTGTGGCCTCCCACGGTCACAGGGAGCTTTTTTAATTTTTAGCTCTTGATGGTGCGATCAGGTGCATTTATAAGTGACTATTTTTTACTTATTTTGAAAGACAAAAGGGAAATGTACCTTCAATACCAACTATCACTTTAATCTTTTGAGCTATGTTCATTATTATACCTAGGCCCAAGTTGCAGACTTTGCCCGATGCATGAGAAAAATGGGTGTCATGCGTGAGATCGTGAGATGGCCCCTAAATGCTTGAGTCTCATGCAGAATGCGTGAGACTTGGTAGCTATGTGCAAGTGGTATATATTGCTCAGGGGATAAAAAAAGGCTTACCTTTTATCCCTTTGCTCATCTTCCCTTCATCTATCCCTTCTTACTCCCAAACTTTCTCCTAATCTGTTGTTTCTTGTTCTTTGTCTTCTTCATCATCTTGATTTGATCTTGTACCCTCTCCCGTCTCGATCTTTTTCCTCCATTTTCAAATGTTTAATCTCATCTTACCATTAGTGAAAATGTACTTCTTTAGGATGTTTTGATGGAGTAATCTTAAATCATCGATGTCTTAGTTTTTAGAGAAAGAGAGGAGGATGTAATTTTACAGTGCTTTGTAGAGTTCTTGTTTGCGTCTAACCTCAATTCAGTAGGCTGGTACACTTTAGCAGGAACATGCCCTCTGCTGGGGTACAACATGATCCATCCCGTATGCCTGTCCACCAGTGTACATATTTTATGTGGGAGAGTGCGTGCCTGCAAATTATTGACGAGAAGTGATTGCTTTGAGTTGGTGCAGAACTCATGCATGTTTCAACGAGAATGCCCGTCTCGAAATGCACGAGGCAGCGCATTCTCGTCACGGGCGAGGGTGAAAATGGCTGCGGAGGTTCATAGAGCTTCACAGAGCCCGCCAGATGAAACAGATTCATGCCCACCTTTATAGCAGACGGGGGTGGTTAAAGGCATAATATACCATCTCCAGATGAAACACAAGCCCTGCATTAGTGCTTTAAAATAATTCTAAAATGTGAGTAAGGAATAGAAACAACCACTGTAGAAAATTTGATTGGTAAAATCAATGTTACGTATTGTTAGATATACAAAATGTGAACAAAATGTTTCTAGACTAGACCGTCTACAGTTACTGTGTATTGAGAAAAATACAGATATTTCCTTATATTTTAGGCTTTATCACAAAAATTCTATGTGATAGAATGTTTTGTGGTAGAACAGACCAACACATATGCAGTTAATGTCATATCTTGAAAAACTTTAAAATGGCTGTCCCCAAAGGTAAACTGGACCTTTAAAGGTATATGGGAGCCCAGAATGAGGGTCCTGCTTTCAGTACTACTACACTTCAGACCGCACTGTGCATGCCCAGTAGTACAGAATATCTCGGCTGGCACACATCTACACAGATGTTCCTCAACTGAACAATAGAGAAGAGGGATTTGCATAACCCTTCTAATCCCAACTGTATTACAGGCAACTCCCATTTTAGGGGATCTTTGTTACCGGCAGGTTTGTTTCAATATACCTAAATTTTGTAAAAGCCAAATGAATAATGTGTATAAAGATATATAGAAAGTAAGTTTGTCACTTAAATTTTTATTTCATTGTGAATAAATGTTGTCATGTCTGTTCTTGTTAAACCAGGAGTGCACTGTGCTCCAGGAAGCCTCTGTGCAATGTTGTAACACTTTTAACCCATTGAGGATGGTTTGATTTTGCTACAACACACATTTCCCATAGACACCTGCTCGAGTATACTCGGGACTTGTCCTCAATGGGTTAACAGAGGGAGGGTTTTAAAATCTTACGTAAAAGTCAATTTTTGTTAGGAAGTGCTGAAAGTTCATTTATATTTTTCAAAAGTGCTCCTGAAGAATAGGCATATCTTGATAGGGATATGTGATTAATTCATAATTTGATTTTGAGGATTTTGAAGCCTATTGTTTTGATACTATAGCACAGAGAATGTGGCATTATATTTAAGAAGAATCAGGTAGAAATAACACAAAATACCATCTCAGATTTCAATTTACATTAAAAGCCTTGAAAAGAGAAAATACATGGGTGAAAAAATGCTTTTATCCTCAGTTTAAAGAGAGATTTTACAATTCCTAGTGATCAAGCTTTCCTGTTTTTAAGAAAACTTCCTGTTTCTCCATTTGTCCTTAATCAATAAACCCTTACTGATTGAGATCACATGGGCCACTTAACAAGTTAACATCTACCTGAGATAGCAACGGAGTACTGCTGATTATTTTCCCACAATGCAAATAGCCAGCAAATAGCAGCAGTATTTTTTTTTTCAGTGTTCGATAGGTCTGGTGCAATATCATTCCTTTGCTTTGCTGCTGATGGTACACTTCCACTGTTTGACAGTTTTTCAGTCCTCAGAATATCTGTCTTTGAAGTCTGTAAGAGCAGGTTAGAGTGTACTCAGAATTAGAAGTATTTTTGTGTCACATACAACAGTTGGTCTTTTCAGTTGAAAAATAATGTTGTAAATACTTTATATCCCTCCTCAACCAAGCATTATGGTGAGTACGTGTTTGTAATAACTGTATTGCCAATATTTACCAGGCCTTGTATCTGAATTGAAGGGCTGTCAGTATCGAATGGTGTTTTGAACACGGATGCACCGAATCCTTCGTCTTTCATCAAGACGAGCCATCCATTAGTGTCAAAGAGACTGACAGCTTAATAGCACTCGATAGCTGTGGAATAAGTAAACAGTGCCATGCAATTTTATGTGCCACAACACCCTTCCTCCTTTTATGTCATTCCGTCTCTCCTTATCTTTCCTCCTTTTCCTTTTCCTAGTAGTGTTTGCCCTGCAAGTGTGTTGTCCCTGGGTTGGCAATAAAGGAGCGCTAATCCCAAATATTAATACTCCCTCAACGCGCCGGGACTAATTCATTAGGTATGGATCTCCGCATCTCAGTCGGGGGTATTAGCTCCATGATCAATGATACACTGAGAGACGCAGAGACTAAAATAAATAAACAGCGGAGAAGGTTGAGCCGCCCATCATGGTGGTGACAATAGCAGCAGCCGAGGCAGTTGTGGATCACCATGCGCAATGGTCCGTTACTCCTGAGCGAGACAGAATCCGAGCTCACACTTGACACCCATCATTTATTGGCAGTTAAGCGTCTGATTGGACGTCAATCGGTGATGGGCTCGGATTGCCGACGAATGACGTGTAACGAGGGATAAACGGGATTCATTAGCGGGAATCGGGCCGGTGCCGGGGATGAATAATGAGCCGATTTGCTCTCGGAGCTGGACGGCTAAGAAGGGGGCTTAGAGACGGGAGCTTAGCCTGTCAAACATTATCAGAGAGGAGAACCCAGTGCAGGTGGGTTGTCAGTAGGTGACAAACCCATCAAAGGGGGCAACGGCGGGCCCATCAAATGGGGGGCGCTTGCAACCAGGAAAGGGGAGAATCTGGAGTAGAATTACTGTGAACCTTCTCCTCAATGCACTCACGAAAAAAAAAAAACAGATGCAAACTCCACTCAAATACAAATTTATCATTTTGCACTCTTTATATCAGAATATGAAAGAAGCATTTCTAGAATTGTGATGGGGGAAAATACATTTAAAATAGCTGGGCAGCACTCTTTCCCATCCATAGGTGTAGTTACTAATAGACATCTTTAGTATGTCTATCACCAACATGTCTACTTGTATATGTAACTGTGCATCACAAAACCAACAAAAAGTCATTCACCCTGATTTTGCATGATGACTCAATATAAGTGAAATAGGTCAACCTACAATAGTTAATATTAAGTTTTTAGTATTTTTCTGAAATGCAATTCTTCTTCTACATTATTCTGAAGTTTAGGATCATAAAATGAACAGGAAATTGCATTTTGGCATTTTTCTAGAACACTTTTTTTTATTCTAGAATAGTGTGATTAGGTATGTCTTACAGGCTCCTTTTCATTTCTTAAAAACCTTTACAAACTCTTCACTTTCACCTCTAATAACTCTTGAAAAGATGATGCTACTACTTTTACAGTTTGCATCAGTTATGAATAGAATGTGTTTATAGAGCATGCTCAATTCTAGCTTAATTTGATAATCCGTACTTTGTTGTTGCTATGGAGTATTTTATCCTTTTCTGCCTCATTCATTACACAGAGCATGGCATGGTAAGATTAAGTGCTTAAATAGACCTCCATATGTCAGAGCCTCTTTTCTCAGTATAAAGAAAATGTTTTTTTCCACGATGTTTGCATTCTTTCCAATATTTAGATAGGTTAGGAGAGTCAATTTAAAATGAGTTATACATCAGTTCAAAGATTAAAGTCTGCTCTTTCCCAATCTGCCCTTAACTAGATATTCATGTCTAACGACATTTTGTTTGTTTTATGATGCAGGGTCACATATTGTACTTCTGATTATGAACAATGTCGAAAGTGTCGAGAATGAGGTGAAGAATTGAAGATTGATTAAGAAAGAAACAGTGAAGTGAGATAAAGTGAAAAAGTCAAAACAAGAGAAATCTAAAGAGAGAGAGAAAGAGGTCCTAGGAACAAAAAGGCCAGACTACGATCAAGAGAATGAGATAAGAAAAACTAAAACTCAGTTAATGTGCAGAGTTTGAATAATTCTCATGTTTGCTTATTTCTTGCAGTCCAAGAGACAGAATTCAATGATGCTGGCTCTGGTCAGCTGTACACCAGTCTCCCTCTTGTTCACCATACCCGCCATGTGGACTACCTGTGGTACATCCAGGGGCAGATGGGCAGATGCATTCACTTCAGAGTGCTTGGTAAGATAAATTTGTACTTGCTTTTTTGTCCATTCAAAATCATCACTTTCAAATTGTATTCTATATTCATATGTAACCCGCTACAACAAAAGGATCCTAAAGTCGCTGATGGATGAGCCAAGCATGGCCCAGAAAAATGCTATTTTCAGGTCTTTTCTTTGATCATTTAGCTTCGAAATTTCGGCAGATGATAGAAGATACATTAGACTACAAAATTATGTTAAAACAGAAATCTGAACGTTTTGACAGATTTTGGTGATCTGACTTCAAACTCGATTTTCTCGGCTCACCCGTCAGCAACTTTAGGATCCTTTTGTTGTAGCGGGTCACATATATTTACATTCACTTGTTGGCAATTGGATGGAGGCATCATCTTTAGAAATAAAAGAAGAGCTCATGATTGGACTGTCACTTCCACTACGAAAAGTTGCATGATAAACTTTTAATACTTATTTACAGAATTGTTGCAATTTGGACTAGCAGTACAGAAAACACACCACAGGATATGCAAAGCATGAATACATTCCACATATACCACTACTGAGTAACTAAATACACTAGTTCATAAAACAATTATAATGAAAAAATCCAGAGCAATACCTATTGGATAACAGATATGTGGGAAATTAAGCTCAATTCAAATACCATGTAGTAGTAGAAATATCATCTATCAAGAAAAAGAAAGAAATCTTTTCCCTCATACCTAACTTTGTACCGAATGCACGTATCTTCATTCATCCAGTAAGGTAAAGTCCACTCATGAATTTTGCCCCATTCATATTTGCTGCTTGGTCTCAAGCCATTCTTATAAGTACAATCTGTTATTATGCTGGTCTAAATGGGTGTTAGGACCAACATTAGAATGTGTAGCCTGACCCGCATTGACCCGCTGGACAGGGTTGCATGGAGGGTAGGTGCTAGACTCTACAGCCACCTGTCACCTACCACAAAGCCAGGGACACCTGCAGTAGAAAATTAAAAACAAGATCAAACAAGCCAAGCTTGCCTACCAGTACGAATGCATCTGTCTGGCATTAGTCTGGATCTATGTAGATGGGTCAGTCTGGATCTGGGTCAGACACTGTCCTTGAGCTTGACCAAGGCCACAGGGGAGCAGACTGACTGCCAGAGCAGACTGTGACCAGGTGTTCTCCCTCTGCAGTGTGAACTGATTCAGGCATCATACACAGCAGACTTACAAGTGAAAAATGTTTGCATCCTATGCAGAACTATGTACTTTACTTTTAAATCAGAGCTTTCAAGAAATTTCCCCCTTATTAGTAGTATTTAGCATGTACATTATCATCTTGAAACTGTTTTTTTCTTAATTCACCTATAATTTTGTCAGTCAACATTACGAAAAATTAAGAGGATAATTATGAAAACTCAATCAAGTGTACAAGACAAATTCTGGTTTCTGCCAAAAAGGTTAATTTCTGCCAGACGGACCCTATCTTGAAATTTTGAGAAACAAGCTGTTTGCTGCTCTCCAATTTTTCCAGCACCCAAAGCAAAACTATAGCCGCATTTACACTTACTAACATCGCGATTTTTAAAATCGCGATATTTTGGTTCCACCGTTTACACTTGCGCAAAAGCATGCGAAGTTTGAGCTTCACGAAACATCGCGATTTTTTGGTCGGTAGTGCGCATGCGTAATTTACCTCTTTTCAACACGGTAGCTGAGTGGAAGCGCGCGCTATTCAGTTCGTTTTCACTGCAGTGCAGTATATTTTGATCACAATAGCTGGTTGGAACGTTGAGCCAGGGCTTTTTATCAGTACAATGCACACATAAATTTGTGCTTCTCGAGACTGTTATACGTACGGTAAACTATATAGCTTGCTATATTAAATCACATACGTAGTAGGTGTGTAAAACTTCATCTACAGCAGCATTCAGGAGGATCATGAAATTTCGCCGATATGACGAAAGTGAAAAGTAGGACTTGGAAGTTAGGACTGGTATTTTATCAGGCGACAGCAAGAACTCACACTTGTTACGTACTCCTGTACTAATATTCCACAAACGGCGTATATCGAGAGCAGTACAGGCTCTCTCACAATCTGAATCAACGCATTTCTGGGAGAACAGTATTTTGTTAAGTCGTCTTGGGATGATGATACGTGGTTGGAGAACTTCAGGTTTGCTACTAGTAGTAGTTTTCACGTACTAGTTTCATCAGGGAGAGGGAGGTGAGAGACTACGAGCCGATCGAGGATCGGCCGTTTAGACCTGTACACAGCTGTCTATACCGTGTACTAGTACTCTGGCCAGTGACCGACGTACTCTCTACACGTTCCAAAGAAGGATCGGGAGCGCGCGTAAACTCCCGGTGCAATCCGAGACCAAAAGTCACGTGATGAAAAATCGCGATATTTCTGCAGCTTGGGTTTACACTCGCTAACTTCGCCTCAAACTTCGCGATGTTTCAAAAAATCGCACTCCGGCTGGCGATTTTTCTGGCGATGTTTCGAGGGCGTTTGGGTGTAGTTGCTTAGCAACATACACCCAAATGTCGTGATTTTAGAAAACATTAGGAATACAGTCCATCTAAGGCAACCCGAGTAAAACAATGCTTTGCTCGGGTTTTCGACACCGTTTTGTCTCACCAGCCAAGCTTCTTATCTGCACAGTTAATCCCTTGTACAAACATTAACCTATGACAGAAGAAAGTACTCCTTTGAATCCATGTAATACACGAGTGGCAAAATTGATCTAATTGGCAAAGGGTCTGGAATTCAGACTACCCTTCTCTAGAAAACGGTGTCGAAATAATCCCCAAACCCGAGTTGGGAAAGATTTTAGACGTGCAACTCCTCCTCCAACTCGGGTTTGAGGATTATTTCAGCACCAGCTTGTAGATGTGTAGTCTACATCAAAGACACTTATACATTTGCAGCAGTGGAAATGCATTGCTGATGACCAAATTACTTCTTGTTGCATGATTGTGACGTGGGCATCGTAATACTGTGTTAATTTTCTACCAAACACAAGCTGCACGAGTTTTTTTATTACGTATTCAAGAAAGTGCAATCTTTATTTGTGCAGGATTTTTGTTTTCTTCTGCAATAGTACTTCACAGTTCTTTACCACTCTAGTCTAGGGATTGATTCAACATTGTTTTAGGGGATTGCAAGGTCTAAAACCTGGATTGTATAAAGATATCATATTCTGGGAGGTGGGGAAGTCTCTTCCAACCTTCCCGGCATGTAGAAATGGCAGAGAGAATACTCAAGACAACATAGCAACAGCAATGTGCGTCAAAGCACACTGATGTGTGCGTGCACCCATGCATGCAGTCATTTTACACTTGCCAGACTGAGATAAAAACAAAGGAGGGGGGGGGGGGTCTCTGTCATGAGAGAGCTAACCCTTGGTAATGCTGGGTATGGCAGTCAAATCCTAATAGGATTAAGATAGCAGCTTCTCTTGTGTAAACATTCAAAACGGTGAGTTCAATTTAGACGAGGTGTTCTCGTCATGATCGCGATTTTTCCAAGCAAGTGTACATGGGCCTTATAATGCCTTGGGACTAAATAGGGTAAATACAGTGGTCGCTTCTCCTAGGGCCCCCCAAGGAAAAGAACTGGCCATGTTGTTGTTGTTTTTTTCTCCAACTTCTATACTGTCAAAATCTCTGAGTCACTGCTCTTTTTTGATGCCTGAAAGCAATGTCATTAAGTTCTTTTACCAATAACACCTGGAGAAATCAATGAGGGGTACAACTTCAGAGGGATAAACAATGTCACAGCCTTTAAAGATAAGCAAAAGTTGGATTGGGGAAACAGCAACTTAAACAGTGTTAGAAAGTAACAGACAACAGAAATCGATGTGGACTAGGGAAATCAAGATGAGTTGAATTGAGTTATGAATCATCTTTTGTTGATATCAAAGTGATGATATCGTTTTGGTTTGGATGGGCATTCAGATTTTAACTTTTTTTTCAGGATAATTGGAAATCACTAGTTTAAAATTTTACAGAGAATACAGTTCAAAGAGGAATTAAATGCTTATTTGATGAAAATTGGTTTTGAAATGACTAAGATATAAAAAAGTAAAGAATGTCATCCCAATAAAAGGTAGGACCCACCCTTTATTAGGACCTCTTGGGTTTTAGATTTCTCAGCCATTTCAAAGGTGATATTCATAGAATAAACTTTTAATTCCCTTTAGAATTATATGCTCTCTAATATTTCATATAAATGGTTTCTAATTACCTCACAAAAAGTTAAAACCTGAATCCCCATCTCAACCAAAACTGTACCATCCCTCTAAAAGAGCAACTGAGTTCCAAGTATAGCAAAGAACATGGAAGAGTGTTGTCATACAATAATACCATGCAGATTGAGATAGGCAGGTGGAAGGATAGAACACTAGAAGCTGAAGACCACTCATAGCTCCATCTAGCCACCCTTTGCACACCAGGAGAAGGTTGTTACAGAATACCAGAAGCCAAGAGCTGCTCATGGCAACATCATCAAGGTACACTTTGTACATCTTCACATCATTCTGTCTCATAGCAGCCATCAAAGACCCTCTTCCAAACACTGACAAATTGGCTCACACATCAAAGACCCCCTCCAACCCCCCCCCCCCCCCCCCCAACACACACACACACACACACACACACACACAGAAGGGGAGGGCAATTGAAACAGTGAAGTTTGGCAGAGGCAATAACTGGAAGGAGAGGAGGGCAAACCAACAAGACTGAGGTGGCAATACTCGCACCACGCTAGCACCGCTACGGCAAATTTGCCGCCAGGAGCATGTTTATCGCCCTAATGGGGCAATAAAGATGGTCTGTAATGGGGATATCTCCCTTAAAAGATCAGCTCAAGTGTCTTCATAAGGGACATACAATGTGTTATGCACGTTACCAGGTCGTTAGAAAAAACAGCGAAGTTGGGAAGCTTGGCTGCTAGGACATTAACCTACGACAGGTCGTGCAGTATTGGCTGGGATAATTTCCCTGTGGAATGTCAAAGATACACCAATACAATTGACATTGTTCTACGCTGGCAAAATAAAAAACATAAACAAATAAAATGAAATGAAGAATTCCCAGTAGAAATCTAGGCTTGCAATAACCAGCGTGCTACCAGCTTTTATACACAGCTTTCAGATTGCATGCATTGCCCGTGTGCAGGTATACAGCAATCTTAGCCTGTTGAGGACAAGTCCCGAGTATACTCCGGCAGGTATTTATGGGAAATGCGTGTTGTAGCAAAATCAGTCTGTCCTCAATGGGTTAAAATGAGCTCAAGACCACACTTTCTTGTGTTATCTCAAACCTTTCATAGTTCTGCTTCATGCATGGAGGCAGAACCCTACATTTTGTATATGGCCCTCAAAGGCCTTCTGAAAGCTTGCACTTTATCTGTTGATGTGTCGACCACATGTATACTTTCCTACATTTAGTAGTTAGGTTGATCGTAAACATTTTCCATAGATACCATAATCTTATGAAATGTATACACACTTTAATGATGAAGCCATTTTACAAGCTAGTTGTTAAAAACACCTTGCTGTGTAAAATTTCCTGCCTTTTGGGAAGCAGGGGAGAGAATTAAGACTCCTTTGGTATATGCTGAGTCTCTTGTTTTTGTTGATTAAATCTTGATGTTTTCTCATGGGGGCAGAGTCGAAGATGTCACATAGTTGACATGGTAGCTAGGAGCATGGAACTCTTGCAAACCAGACTTGGTGATCAGCAAAGCGACTGAGTACAGCAAATGAATCAGGCACCGGCTTTCAGAGGTCGTAACAAGAGGTGTATGATCACAATGAACATATAGAATATCTCTCTTTCTCCCATTCTTTAATTGCAGGACTAAGCTCCTATCTGTGATCAATTTTTTCTTTCTCCACATCATTCCCATTCACCAACTCATATTCAGTTGTCTATTGTACCTAGATAGCTATACTTTTTTTGTAAAATTTGTCATATTCTTTGGCTTATTTTATGGATTGAATTAGGTACTGTTATTAACAAAAACATGGGGGGACACATGGATATGGTCAAAGGGTCCAGGAAAGACAAGAATCTGTACATTGTCTGTGGGAATAACATCACATCATAATCATTATGATTATGTAATTGTAGCTGAGCAAAGACTCATGGGTTTCTGATGGCTTCTGCATGGTGTGTCTTTTATAAAGTCTCCTGAAATAAAACGAGCAAAAGTTTGAAAGGAAAGGGGAAAAAAAAGAGTCTCAGAAGATTGAAATCCATCAGATTACCGAGAATGAGAAGTTATTGCCAGCGATTGTCTCTATGGCTTAAGTGATATGAGCCAGCTTGATCCTGTTGCCAATGGGTGAAACGGGAGTAGAAGTCACAGAATGATTGATTGGCTGGAATACCTGTTTTGAAGTTTTGAAGATGAGCACTTGAGAACTTGCCAGTTTCTCTTGCGTGCTGGCGTAGTCAATTGTAATACATTAAAAACAAAATCAGGTGGATCCTAAGCCTATTTTTTGCCATGGAAAGGATATGGTTAGTGCGTTAAAGGGATATTGTTGCTGTAATATGCACTAAAAAGAATATTCATGATAGTGGAAAGACAGACTATCATGTGATCCATTTTTTGGGGAGCCTATTTTGCAATGGTGTTATAGGATAAAACTGTTGCGCTCTCAGAAAAGAAAGTTGTTAAAGTTGCACCTCTACATGTACTCTAGTAATCATGGTAATTTAGACGTTAATTAGGCAGGGGTTATAGAGTACTGACTGATGTTTACTGTTTAATGTACGCGGTAACTTTTTCTTTACAAAACTTTGCTAGAATAGTATATCATTTAATCATATTCTTAAAAGAAAGAAAGTTCTTACAGTGGAATCTCCACTTTCCCATGGATACGAGGGTATTTTTCAGTACAGTAATTGTGGTAATAGGCATGGTTTATAGTCTAATGAATGATGTGAGCTGTTTTGCATAACTTGTTTTTTAGTTTACAGAGCTTTGATAGGATAAAGTTATTGTTCGGTTATGTTCTCAGGAAAGACAGTTATTACAGTTGAACCTCTGCTTTGTCCTGAATGCCAGGTTGTTTTTATAGCAATGGGTATACAATGTAGATTCAACCCCCATAAAAATACACCTCCCTGCTGATACTCACATCCTTGTGGAAGTTCCCTCTCCTTGTGAAATACAAATTAGTGCAAATGTCCCTGAAACTGACTGTTGGTGGAGATTGTACAGTGCTATCAAGACTTTAAGATAAACAGGCAAAGCAGAAAAATGTGTCAGCTACTAGCTTAGTTTATCATGTTGAACACACTTATCAGCAATCTTGGTTGCTGCAAAGTTTATTTCATCACCCCGATATCTTAAATGTTAGTTTGTTTGTGTACAGATACAGAACTTTGTAGATGTTTTATTCAACCCTGACTGCCCTCCATTAGCTGATTTACCCACCTTTTTGAGCATTTCATCATCCTTATGACAAGTGTTACTAATCAAATTGAGTATAATGTTAAAACTTCATTCAATTAAATTCAAGTTTGGGTGTATCAAAAACACCAAATAAAAGTTCAAGGACTAACCAAATGGTTAACATCAAATTTTTACAACAAAGTAAATATTTGATCAGAACAACAAGGAGACACTACAAGAAAAAGGACATGAAGTTTGAAGCTACATATCACAAGACATTCATGATAACAATGAAAATTGTAAAATCTCCATTAACAGTGTACTAAACTTATCGGATAACATCCATAACATAGGGGTTAAATGTAAAAAAAAATTATATGCATTCAACTGAACCTATTTTGTGTTCCCAAAAGACTACATCAATTCACTACAAAGAGCTGTTAAAAAAATGAACACTGATGGTGACAATACATGATTTTAAAGACTGAAAGAGAATTTAGAGAAATTTAGGATAGATGAGAAAAAAACAGACTGATGGAATCATAAAGATGTGCAAATGACCTGTTGAATGAATAAACAGGATAATGACAAAATTAGGAAAGTTAATCAGATTGCACATACATTGTACATGTACCCCTACATGCATACACAAGCTTATTACAATTTGGCATGTGTACAATTCAAGAGGAATTGAAAGTTGTTAAACATGAATATTGAAAGTAAGATTAGATATTATTACTATGATGCTAACAGCTTGATCCTACAGTATTGCAGTAATACTAAGACATTTAAATTAATTTCAATGAACACACAAATTGATTGATTAGAGTTGCAGGAGAGAGAGTGAGAAAAAATAGAACATCAAGCAAACATCATGATATGCCTTATCATATTTAATGATAAACCATTACATTAAAAGTCAATTCTGTTAGTGATAACAAGTGATAATTTTCTGCAATTTAGAAACCAAATTACAACTAATTCAATAAGACTGCAAAAGAAACAAAGAAATAAAATGTAAAAGAATTAGAAAGGGAAAGTGGAGGATTGAAAGAGAGATGAAAAAAAGAGAAAGAGACAGAGACAGAGACAGAATTAGGGAGAGACATACAGACAGAGAAAGAGAAATATATATATAGCATACATTGCAGAACACCATTTCCAGTTAATTGAGTGCAGCTGACGAATAAGAGAGGAAGCTGTGGATAGTTTATAGCCCTGAGCTCTATATGACACGGATTGTAAGCCAAATGATGAGCATTATTCAGACTCGGACAGGTTTCACAACATGGCGTGCATGGCTGAGGAAAGACTTGTCGATGTTTTGCAGATTATAAAAGTGATTTAGCAAAATGTGTGAAGATTTCAGTGGGGCAGTCTGCAAGGGAATTTAAGTTTCAGAATCTGAGTTGATCAAGAAGGTCATCATGTTAGGAAATTAATAGGATTGGATGATTATCATGCGAAGCACTCACTTTTGTAGTCTTGCAATATCTGTAGACTGGCTATGAGTCAGACCAGACCCACAAACTGGTACTCCACAGGCAAATACTCCAGAATTGGCCATGATAGTATGTACCGTGCACTCCTGTTATAACAAACACGGTTATAATGAAATTCAGATAACAACAAAGTAAAAATTCAGACCGCAACATTATCCACGTTATGTGCTTTTATTGTGTATTTGTTCGGTTATAACGAAATTTTGATATAACGAAAGAAAACTGCCGGTCCCGAGGACTTCATTATAAAGGGATTCCACTGTATAGAGAGTATGGGAACACAAGATTCCCCAATTTGACACCAAACTTTTTCAGGTTACACAGAATGAAGAGGCATCAAGATGCATTTCTTACAATGTGTAGGTTCACCTACTTATTCCACTTCAGATCATCCTGGATGACTTATTCTAAGCACTTTTAAAGAGGAGTGGGATTGCAGAGGTATATCACAGACTGTCATATGAACAGGAATGAGGGAGCATGATAAAGAAAGAAAATTAAACTTCATGAAATTGAATAGAAAATTCACAACTCATGATATGATAAAGAAAGAAAATTCACAACACATGACATGCTTTAGGTTTAAAGAAATTGTTTGAATTACATGGAATTGGCCAATGGGAAACTAACAGAAACACAATTGCTAGTGCTAGAAAGCTATAAATGGTCTTTGATCCAAAAGCTGATTTACAGGTCATAACAAAGACGCGACTTCAACCCAATTTGGATGAGCTCATTTTAACGTAACATTCATTTTCTACAGACATCTTCCCAAGTATACTCTGGATTTATTTTCTATTGGTTACAAATATCCTACATTTGCCCTATTCATAAGACAGCCTAACATCGTAAAGAAATGCATAAGTTCATGCTACACATATCACACAGGTATATAAAGCAAACTTTCAAAATGGGGACTCTTCACCTCTTTTTATGTCATGTAATTTCTAAACTACAATTTAGTCACTTTTGTTATGTAAATTCTTCTTACATTGTGAACCAAATTTTCATCAGCCCTCTGGCTACGTCATTAGATGAACTTTAATGAATTTTATATTCTGCTTCCCTTCCCCCACCCAGATCTCCACACGAGTGTGAACACAAGCCTGGACTTCAGGGATGGCCCGTCATCGGCCTCCACCCTATTGCTCAGGATTAGGAGCAACTTCAGCCAGCCAAGCAAACACGGCATCACCACCAACCAGCCGCTTGCCTATGTCCGATGGATGGGCGTGTCGGACCAGCGGGACAAACTACATGTGGTCTTCACTGAGGCGAGCTTCAAAGGTAGGCGGTGATATGTGAAGAGACCCTAACTTGCAGGAGTTTTTCTTTGAAAAATGACACTTATTTGGCACCCTTGTTCCTGCTATGAGATTAACTTTGGTCCAAACATACACATGGTTTGACATAAAGCAGAAGTGTTGTATACACTGCGATATCTTAAAGACGTAACTTCAGATAATGTAATAGATGATTCTGCAGGAGACGTCATCCACAGCAATGAGGACCTGTCACGTTTGTCCCTCCCGTCCCCCATGTTGTCTTACATTATCCCATTTTGTTTGTGGTGGCCTGAAACGTGGCTGCCGTAGCCGCCGGGAACATGGTGTAAAGGAAGCAGAACATCACTGATTAATCTGATTTTTGCGATGGAGACAAAAGAGTCTGCACCTTTGCTTTTGAGATGGTGTGTTCAACATTTACTAACAGAACCACAAATAATTTCTAGCACAGTGCTCCTGGTCGTTAATATGTCCAATTTTAATGAGAACTGTGATTATCTCTTCCTGTACAAAATGCATTGCTTTGAACAGGGTGACCGTCATATTTCTAAAACAAACAATTAGGAGGCCTTTGTAAATAAATTTCGATTTACATTTTAGTCCCTTTTCATTGTACTGATGAGAGGCATTACATTTCGTGGATAGTTTTTTGTCCTTTCTGGATCTTCTACAAATGTGGAATCACAGCTGTAAATCTGTAAGTTAGAGAGAAAAGATATGATAGCATATCTAAAAAAGAAAGGAAACGTAAATACAGTGCAGTTTGTTAGTTTGCTGATGATCAAATAATCGAAATAGAACTCTGATATGACTTTCAATTACATCTTTTCATGTTGTGAACTGTGTTTGCTGTAATAGTTGTGATAGATCTCTTCAAGGAAAATAGTATGTTATACTCTTCTGTCAATGCAATGGTGTGTATCCTTTCTTGAAGTTGGCATGTGATGATGCCAGGAAATATACGGTCCTACATTCCCTGTACATTATAATCACTTGTAATAATTTGTTTGTGCATTTGCAATGGGGCATCTGAGTTTCAACTATTGTAGCCTACGTTTACAAGGGACTGTTGTGTTCAATGTGTGTTGATTGATGCGCATTCTCGGCCTGTCCAAACATCTTGTCGTGCAATTAGATTCCCGTTCCTTTTGATTAGATTTATTCCAGGATTGCACAACAGCAAGACATGTATCAGTAATGGGCAGGCATATATTTTTATATTGATCTCTTTGGCTTTTGTCGTTTTGCCACATATATTTCTTCAGTACCAGGATTCTGTCACGGTGTTCCTACACATAGAATTAAGTGCAGAGAGGATTACACTCTGTTTATGGGATCAGTAACATGTGCAGACTGCTGCCTCAAGAATATCCACAAATATCCATGTTTTCTTCCTATTTCCTCACGTGAACTTTGAAAGTGCAATCAATTTTCAGCCTGTGTCATTCAAGTAACATAATGCACTTTGTGCAGTGGGAGCTGCTGAATTCCCTTGATCGTGTAATTCACCAGCATTTTTCCTCATGAAGAAAATGTGTTGGCGAGCACAATTCAGATTACTAAGGCTCTCTCGGACTTTCAACGTGTTGATATAAGAGTGTGTTTCCTTCTCCTTTTGCTTTCTTTTTTTTTTTTTATCCTTTTCTTCCTATGTTTGCATGCTTGAAGGCTTGAATTGTTGATTTTTCTCAGACTGTTCTTAACAATACACGGTTGATTCCTCTCCGTACTTGCCCTTTTTGTAATTATATTCCTCACTTGTCCATGTGTACTGAAACTTCACGGTTTTCCCTGGTGCATTAGGCACGGCTTTTTAAAGTTGAAAAAATTTACCTGCACACCGAACTCTATATTGTACGAGAGCTAAAGCTACGTATTGCAGGAAGCAAACTTGTGTAAACAAAAGCTTGCAGCTTTTTGTTTTCTCCGCTGGTAAGAATACACAAATTGAGTTACATGGCTACACTTGTCATGGCAAAAAACAACAACAACCCAGCTTCTCCTCACCCCCTCCCCCCCCCCCCCCCCCCCCCCCCCCGCCTAAAAGCCAACAATGTCTCAGATAGATCAAATTTTGCCTTTTGTGCTGAGCATTGTCCATTCTAAAGTTACAATCCCATTATCATGGTTAAAGGAAGCATATCTTTTAAAACATACATGGATGTGCCAACTGCTGGCTTAAAGACATGGGTACAATAATGTTGTTAGTTGATTATTTGTGTCAGATGATCCTTTGCGCAAAGATACAAATAAGAACTGCAGTATCATATCATTCAAGAGCCGCCAGTGGCACAAAAATTACCATCAATAATGTGGGAAAATTAATTTATTCTCAGGCTTGAATGGAAAGTGACTTTTTGTCAAAGCAAAATTTGAACAAATGTTTTGGTGAAAGAAAGAAAGATATTATTCAGAGGGGTGAAGGTTCAGGTGCAAGTTTCTTCACTTTGTCTCCCTCTACAAATTGAATTTGTTAAGATCGCAACTGCTGATCTGTAAATTAACAGACTGTCAGAAAAACGAACCAGTGGGACTCAAACCTGTCATCTACTGCTTTCGGGCAGCGACACTACCACCAGGCTGTCCCTGGTTGCCGGCAGTGACACGATGAACATCATTACATGGAACAAATACCCAAGCTCCGAAATTCCGACATTGTTACGTTAAGTAGTCCAAGGCGGACAAGGCATATTAAATGAAAGAAAGAAAGATATTATTCAGAGGGGTGAAGGTTCAGGTGCAAGTTTCTTCACTTTGTCTCCCTCTACAAATTAAATTTGTTAAGATCGCAACTGCTGATCTGTAAATTAAGAAACACGTCGGAAAAAGGAACCAGTGGGACTCAAACCTGTCATCTACTGCTTTCCGGGCAGTGACACTACCACCAGTGTCGCTGCCCGGAAAGCAGTAGATGACAGTTTGAGTCCCACTGGTTCTCTTTTTCCAACATGTTTGTTAATTTACAGATCAGCAGTTGCGATCTTAACAAATTTAATTGGTACAGGGAGACAAAGTGAAGAAACTTGCACCTGAAATGTTTTGGTCTTAATATTTTTCCCTTCAGTTTTTTATTGGAAAAGTAAGGTGAGATAAACTACCAGTTTTCTGGAAAAAAAAATGCTTGAAGCATTTTCTTACAATTTTTTATTTTTTGTTCAGGTAAATAATCATTTAAGTTTAAACAATTGTTTAACTCAACCTCCTCTACTTAGCAACTTACATAAATTCCTATCTTATTCATTCGTTCATCCGGAAACTCGACAGATATATATCACATAGAAATGTTTCCCAGGTTCAAGGAAATTGATTGAACCTTGGCTGCACTGTGCTAGAAATGAGAAGATTAATAGAATCGGCATCTGGTGTGATGCCACCACCTGGCAGTGCTGCTTCATACTGATGTAATTAGATTTCATCCGCTTTCCAAGTTCTCCTTACAGTGAGTTATGCTCTATACCTGTAGGTAACTGCTGGAGCTTGCAAAACAGCCTGCCCCATAAGAGCAGGCGGTAGTGTTTATTCAAATAATCTAGGACGGAGTTTGGCACACACGCCCCATCATAGCCTGAGTGTAAGATTGTAGTGATACAATCAAATCGTCTTCAGGCAGATTAATGCCCCCATTACTGCGAGCCAAATGAAATTAGCAGACACTCCCCGACTGCAGAAACCGCACGATACGTGACGCGAGTGAGAAACTTGTCATCTTCGCTGATGAATTGGCATCATGGTGATCAAAGGCTTGCTTGCCTGACAAGAGTCATTACCAATTAGCGTGTTTGCAGTTTCCATCGTGGTCAGGATTTGCACCAGACAGTTACCATAGAGATTTGCACATTGCACTTGACATTCCTGAAAACTATTATCAGTCAACATAGTAAGCAAATAATCAACGTTGGTGAAGGTGATGGACAAACTGTCACTTCCGAGGCTATCTGGATGTAGCTATCTTTCCAAAGCGCAGCTGAGAAAAGATAGCGTACACATTCAGATCGCCGAGGAAGTGATAGTTTGTCTCATTGCCTGAAACTAAAAGTTGATTATTTGCTTAATATTCCACATCTAGGGTCCTAGATATTCCCATTTTTAATTCACATCTGAAACCATTTTACTGTTTTTATGTATCCTCAGGGCTTAGGCTACGTAGTTTACTTTAGACGTATGCGCGTAGATGACAAAACAACGCATTTGCTCCGCGCCCCGTGCGTGGCACCGAAATGAAAGTGCATTGCACTGTGGTCCATCACTTGACCCAGGTCAACTGATAGACCACAGTGCAATGCACTTTTGTTTCGCGCGTACTCAAAATTGTAAGTTATATCAAGCGTTAGGGCTGTGTGGAATAAGAGATCAGCGAAACAAAATGACTATCATCATAGAGTGTAACGAACTTTTCTTCTCAGGTGATGTGATGGGTAAAACTACTCTTTATCACGTGATCAGCTCTTTTTTGCCCAATCCAATAGCAAGATTCTTAGTATGTGGAATATAAACAATTTATATCCCTGAAAGGATTGTGTATTAATGATGATAGGTATAAGGTGAGTATAAGATGCCCACTTCTTAGCGAGAGAAGGAAGTGGTTTTACATCTGCCAATTTTAAACTTGGATATGTGTCTTATTTGTATGTCCCTATCCCCCCCCCCCCACAAGTATCTGTATGTTTATGTGCATATAATGAGTATGGGTTGAGGGGTTCTTACTAGTGGTTTAAGCACTTATCTTTATGTCCATTAGAAAGTAGTTTCAGTACATGTAATACATCCTATTAATCTTATGATAATTATCTGTGGTATTTGGTATTAAGTCAGGTCAATTGAAGTTTCAGTGCATTTTCTCACAGCAATGCCAACACAATTTTAACAGTTTATGATAAAAGCTTGCATGGAGAATACAGCCAGTGTGAAAATGACTTCGACTGTTCTACATTCTTTTTCCTGGAGCAAATTTCCCACAAATTAATCAGGGCTCCATGTAATCTTAAAAACAGTAACTTTCAGAACCTGTTCATATTCTGAAAATTATATCAACTGTCCTAATTTCCTCCGTGTGGATGCGACTGTGTTAATGAAACCATGGTGGAAGCGTGTTTCAAATGTGTTTTAAGAGAACTAGGCCACACAGGAGCAGTCGCAGGACATGCGGCACACATTCCTGAATATGGCCTTTCCCTTAAGTACTTCCATTTTACCAATTTATGGCTCAAATTGGGATGTGTATCACTATATAAGCCATCTTTATCGTATGTGCTTTGTTTTTCATAAGTCTTGATTGACATGTCTGAGACACAGTGTATTACACTGTATCTGGTAATTGTACAAGGTTTTATTGCTGCATTAAATTGATGGTGTTTTGAGGTTGTATAGATAATGAAGGTTAGATTATGACCCAATAGACTGAAAGTTGAAAGTACATTTTAACAGAGACTCCATCCCAAAGCACCTTCTGATCTGGAGATTCTCCCGCCTGAAACCCCTAGCAAACGGGAGACTCCAAGTTGATGGGTGCGAAGCGCGAAGTTCCTAGGGTTCCAGATGCTCTCTGGTGCTATTTAAGGCTTATTTTCTTCAACATATGATAGAAGTAAGTCAGAAATCCTTTCCAACGGGAGACAAAGAGCCAGGGCGGGAGAAGTGAAATCTCAAGCGGGAGAACGGGAGATTTTGCAAAAATGGGTTTTCGGCGGGAGATCTCCCGTCGAAAACGGGAGAGTTGGAGTCTCTGTTTTAATATACCATGATGAAATTTTACAGGGTCGGGGGGGGGGGGGGGAGTGAAAGGGGATGTAGGTGATGGAATGGTAGAGGTTGGAGTATATTAGGAGAAGTAAGAGCTAGAATAGAGGTGAGAAATTATTAATTTTTTCTTTTTTGGGGGGGAGGGGAGGGTGTGGTCTATGGGAGGTTCATGTATGTGATGGAATGGTAGTGGTTGGGGTATTATTGGGAGAAGTTAGAGCTAGAATAGCGGTGAGAAGTTATTAATTTTTTGGTCATATTTTTGGGTATGGTCTAAACACTGTTGGAGGCTATCTTGTTTTGGATGAAGCACCAGTGTGCCATCCTCGCAGATTCCTCAGCCATGATTCCCAGTGACTGTTGCCATGGCGACGGACCGCTAAGTGGCAGATCTGGTGATCAGGACGTCAACAAATTGCAATTAACTGCCGCAGAGGGATGGGAGGGTATGAATGGGTAGGCCCCGAGGAAAGAGAGAGAGAAAGTGAATGTGTGTGTGTGCGTGTGTTTTGATGTAGGTATGTGAATGTATGTGTGTGTGTGAGTAACAAAAAAAAAAAAAGAAAGAAAGAGAGGGAGAGAGGGCCTATCTGCTGGGGTGTGCATGCACTTTGGAGGTCACACATGTAGTGTTTGATGAAGATGTCCCAACAATGGAAGCGGGCAGTCAGGCATATTGCGAATGACGACAAGATGCGTCCCTCATCCCGCAAGATGACTGAAGATGGCATGCAGGATGCACCCAAGGCGATTAGAGGAATGGAGTGGGCCAGCAGTGTTATGAAAAATAATGCAGTGGATGGGGGGACGCAGAGGCAAATGGGATGGTATCTATACAGCAGCTCCATTCTCAGTGCTTCTTCTCCAGCCGGCGTGTGAGATCACGAGAGTGCATCATGGCTGTAACCCTCTGTTGCTATGGCGTTTGGGGAGTTGTGCCTTTCAACAAAAGATCCATTAACCATGTTTTTTGTGGCAATACGTGATCGATGAGGGCGGGAAGTCATGTGACTGCCAAATGGATTTCGCTAGAGGCAGGGATGGCTCTAAGGGTATCTTTAACCCAACATTCCTATAGCTCTTGCAGTCTTAAGTTAAGTCTTTTCAAGGCAGATGTGGCCCGGGTAGATGAAAACACATCACTAGTGAAAAAGATCTTGAGAAGGGATGATTTAAGGAAGCAAATTAAAAATGATTCCATGAAGCATCATGAATGACAGTTTATGACAAATCTTGTTGATTATTATCAAGATTAGCCAAATGCAAGCACAGATCCTATGCAACAAGGATTGCCTGACATTTACCTAGATCATGTTTTGTGGCTTATGCATGTCATACATAAGGCAAGGGTATGAATAGTGATGTTTGGTGTTTATTTCTCGTTCAGTGCAAATTCACAATATCATTATAATAGCACTAACACTGGAAGTATGGAATGACAATGAACCCCAGTAGCTACAGTATGCACATGAGCAAAACTTTCAGCGATAGAGTTGAAAGTTGTATAAAAAGAAAACTCAGAAATTTGGCATTTGCAAGTGTGACAAAGCACAAAGGTTCAGTGTGATGTAAGCAAATGCTGGATCATGATACCAAGCCTTGTCCTCAGAATACAAAGCATGTGGTATACAAACATGAATGTATCAGTATATGAATGGCAAAGTAACAGTCATCTGATATACCAGTGTAATAAAGTACAGTAACACGTTAACATTATTTGTGCAAATGGGATCATTGGGTTAAAAAGAAACTGGAAGAGACAAAGAAAAGTTTAGGATAATGGACATTCACCCTTCGTATAGAGCAGATTAACCCGTTGAGGACGAGTCCCAAGTATACTTGGGCAACTGTCTATGCATGTTTTAGCAAAATCAGCCTGTCCTCAGTGGGTTAATCACAGTTTGTTAGGTCATGCATAATTTATACAGTGCAATGAATAATGCATAGTGTAGCATGAAAGTCATAGAATGGGACCTCTATTAGTAGATGATCATTGAAGTTGAAAGTTGAAAGAGTGCATTTAATACCTTTCTTAAAATGAAGGTAAAGAATGAATATGAACGGGAAGAGAATTCCATACATCTGTACCATAGTGTGTCATGATTTTACAAGCAAGTGCAGTGTATGGATTACATGAATGAAGTTTATCCAGCAAAGTGTGAGCATTTGAGTACATCACAATGCAGACTAGGCATGATATTCTGTTGTTTTAAATCTGATTTCATATTTGTTTTTCTCAAGTCTATACGCATTTTGCTTTTTCCATGTATAAAATTACCTGAAAATTTTGATTTCCATTTTTTTCCCAAACCTTCAATATCATCCCTGGTGCAGACTCATATATAAGATGTAGATGGCTAGACATTAAACAGATAGTGGCTTGGGCCAGTGTGTATCATAAAATGAAGAGGAGAATATCCTAACGAAGCTATGGACATGGGAGAAATATGACAAGACATTGATGATCATAATCTAATTCAGAATGCTTCTTAACCTGTTGAGGACAAGCTGATTTTGCTATAATGCAAATTTCCCATGGACACCTGGCTCAGTGTTCTTAGGACTAGTCTTCAGCGGGTTAAAGTACAGATGAATGTTTCAGATATGTTTCAGAAATTGATATCAGAATGCCATTTTGTGCAGCTTTTTTTTTTTTTTTTTTTTTTTACATATCACGTGGAAAGTTGGATGATTCCCCTGCATCTGCTCTCATTTTAAATCAATTTTGGCAATGGAGCCTGTGAAATCAATGAAGACAGTACTAGGTATTCCTGTTTTTATTTTGGTTTGTTTTTTTTTGTTTTTTCTTTTCTTTTCCTTAGATTTCTTTTTTCCCTCCCATACACCTCTAAGCCATCGAAAGAGAATTTGGTATTCACATTATTGCATCCTGCATAGCTCACAGAATGCGATGTCTGTGACACAATGGGTGTGAAGCTACGATAGTTGCATTCTAGAGAAGATGTGAATATTCTGCAGTTGCTCATTTGACCTTTATACTATCTTTTTGTTTACTTTGTTTGTTCACTACAATTCACATGTAATAGGAAGTGCTTTGATGAAAGTACAAGCGGCTGTTACAGTATGTAAGTTATGAAGCTTTGAGTGCAAACAGCAATTTGTATTGTATCTAATTTTGGATCATATCGCTGAGTATTGATTGGCTGCTATCAAAAGTGGCAGTCTTATCATCAAAATACAGTACTCTCAAATAAATTATCATATCTAATTCCTGTACATGAAAGATCTTCATTTGATACTGTATTATACATTATACATTTGCAGTGTTTCTACTTTTGCAATGTTTTGCAGTTTTGCAAATGCAATGTTTCTAGTTTTGCAATTACTTTGGGTTGACTAATTTCCATCAACTGAGCATTTCACAAATAGATTCCATTCTGCAACAGAAATGCAAACTCTAATTGTTTTAAGGTGGAAAGCCAATTACTTTTCTCAAAAAAGTAGTCATGATTGCTGTAGTTCTAGATTGCAAATTCAGTTGTACTCACAAGATTGTTTTAGGGGTCTTGGTTTGCAATATAATGCTGTATAGAGTATTTTCTACAATTTTAAATGACATTGACATGAGCAGACCTTTTCTCCTTTTTTTGGGGGGGGGGAATGCATTGTTCTAGCACCTTGTTTGTAATAAAACTGCGCACAAACTCCATGTAAGTTAAAGACATCAAGGAAAGAATACATAATGTGTTGTCAAGTAATCCTGGCATGTTGATATTATGAGCTTTTGCATGTTCACACTCTACCCTACCCCGACTGTTTTCCTTGCATTATGAAGGTGACTGCTGTCAGATATTGTGACCAAATTGTTCAAGTTCAACTCAAAGTCCAAGTGGTTTTTGTGTGTACTAGTCAATGACCAAGTGTTGGGAGAAAAATGAGATAGGGTCTTTTATCATAATTGATGATTGCCCAAGAATGAGTTTTGGTTGTTAGGCAACATTGATTGGTGCTAATATGTCACCACTCAGCCTGACCTGAGAATAGGGTCAACATAAACACTCTATCTTGACAGTCATTGAGCAAAGTGGTCTTAATTAAAGACTGATATGTAACAAAGAAAGAATGGTAACAAGGCTAGAAATTCCCATTAAAAAAAACCAGGAATGTTAGTCTTTCAATTGGGCAAGACACTCTTTTTTGGTATGGCTAGCATGCAAGTTTTTTATTTACATAAATGAGCATTTCTAGCCCCAAGTCTGGCAGGAATGTTTATTTTTGTCTAGATTTCTATGCTACATCTGAGTACAAGAACAGCTTCCCAATGCAGGGTAACCCAGGCCCAAATCTGAGCCACTGCTCTGCATCTGTCAGTGAGGTGTTGATAAAAAGGTGATACTTTATCGCGATCATATTTCCCTCTCCCTGATCGCGGACAGATGAGGAGTAGCGTGGGTCCACTTTCGGGGATTTTTCTCAGTATCGCAGCACGCTTTGCCAATTTCAAAATCCATCGGGAGGGGAGAGTCACAGGGAGTAGGTGTCTCACGGGGGCATTATCTGTTTTGTTTTAATTAAAATGGCAAACCTGGAACATCATGGGGAGATTGAGCACAGTGTATCATGTTTCCTACAGTATGTTTGTCTCATTTTTCTCCCCAGAGATTGCACAGGCGTGGCTGGAAGATAGGCATGTAATTTCCCCTACGCAGCTCTTTTCCAAGAATGCAAAATCCAGCACTAATCATTCTTTGATGCGTGTGTGTGTGTGTGTGTGTGTGTGTAATTGTATGTTTGCGTGTTTGTGTGTGTATGTGTGTGAGAGTAGCTTATATTAGTACATTACCTTTTTAGCGAAAGAAATTCCGATAGCGAGTGTGTTTCAAGGGTTATCATCTTGAATAGTTGGTGGAAAATTATACAAATAATACACATGAGTGCAAGCATTAGTAAGTATCTCTTGACAAGATGCTGTGCCCACAATATCCCTCTTACCTCTGATGTGAGAAGGGGAATCTGGCAATGCTAGGGTGTACACATATGTAATTAGCATGACCCATCAGGAAAGGAATGAATATTGAGGGACTGCTCCTGGAAAGATAAGATTCTATCATCAGAAGTAGCAGAATCAGTAGAAACAGTAGAGCACATTTAACAATTTTCGTTTTTCTCCTGAGGAAAAAACAAAACAAAACACAACAGTCAGGCCTACATTTGATATATGATAAGAGTAGTGTGCTTTTGCAGGTTCTTCTTTGCAGATTAGTTTTGTCTGTGTCTAGACATTAGAGAAAAGTTAGAAGTACAAAAATTGTTAGTATGAAACAAAAGGAAAGTTGCTCAACACCTACATGTAGATCAAACAGAGTTGCCAGTTTGGCTTATTCTCGTATCTTTTACCATTCAAAGCTTTGTGCAGGTATCCAATTCTTTCCCCAAATTTTGATTTAACTAGGTCAATGACTTTCCTGTTTGCATACAAAGTAACATATAATCAGTACGGGATATCCCTTTGACCTGTTGAGGACGGATTGATTGCTACAACGTGCATTTTCCATAGACACCTGCCCAAGTGTACTCGGGACTGGTCTTCAACGGGTTAAGAGAAGAAGTTAAACTCAGCCAAAGAATTAGGATGTTTATCCACTAAGCTCTGTGTATTCTCTCTCTCTCTTTTTCAAATGCTTCAAAAGCATGCTTCAGCTGATAGGAATACCATCTGAGGGGGAAAACTTCCTAGTGATTGTCTTTTTTGTACCATGCATGGCAATCTCATCCTTCTCCCTGAAATTTGGAATTTCCCTAGAAATTCTATCCGATTTTGGGGGAGCCAGCACAATCAAATTTTGTCTGCGCTTTTACTAATTTCCCCGGAGAATCCAAACCACATCATCCCTTTCCCCAACTTTTCCTGTCAACAGCACACTATGTTTGATAGCATGCCACCACGTCACACAAGCCAGTCGGGGGCAAGGCACAGCATTTCCTGTCACATGGTGCTAAAGCTGTCACATGATCCAATGTAGCATACTTCCTTTGAGATTGGTTTAGAATATGTCCGCAGAATGGACGATGCCAGATTTCAGGTCTGCTGTCCTTCACGTGATTGTACATCAGCAGCAAAACAAAAGCAACAACAACATCTAAGGTAGGGCTATAATTGGTTACATTGTATCTCTTCTAATATCTCATCAAGCCATGCGTACAATTCTGACTGATTTTAAACAATAGTAGAATCTCATAATAAAGCAGGCCAAAAAGATGATAAAATGTTTCATTTTTGGAGTCATTCTTTTTTTAATTTTTTGCTGCATGAGTGTACAGTTGTAGTTATGAATCATGGATGTAGTTTTCTTTGCAGTATAGTTATGACGAGACTGTGTAAACCTGCAATTTACTCTTTTCCCTTCCCTTCTTGGGGCAGATTTGTCCACCCCTTCATCAAGCCCCTAATCAATTAAGTTGATGCTGTAAAGGCGGTACTGTTTACTTCATGCTGCTGACTGTATATAAAATGTCATTTACCAGAGTGCTTCTTTTTCTATTCCAAATCATCTCTTACAAAGGTTTTCCTTCCTTTCTATCCTATGCACCCCACAGTCCCTCAACCATATCTCAATTTGCTGTAATAGTAAAGATGTCATCACATAAGCTTTCAGTGAGTATGGTGTAAATTAGGCATCTTATGATGTTTCCGAAATTTGCTTTATTAAAAATTCAACAACCACAACTTCCTTCCCCTGTGAAGTCATTGATGAGCCATGTACAAAAGTGCAGTAACATGACCTGAAGATATCTTGCATGATGTTATGTGTTATTTTTACAAGAAGGAAAATTCAGTGAAAGATTTGTTTGCAGGATCACTTGGAGACTAGAGAGGTGATGACATCAGTTTGATATACAAATAATGCACAGGTCTGAGTGAGTTAATAGGAATTATAGAACAGGTAGCAAAAATCCTGTGACCTCATTGATCGAGAGCTGTGTATTAATTTTTACTGGCTGCATGTTGTCTCATGAAGATAGCTACTGTAAACATGTTATCACAGACTTGGAGCAAGAGTTGGCGCACTTGTAGTAAAGACTTCACACACTTTAGCAAGTGTTCGCGCACTCAGTAAGAGATGCCTATTGGCTAGCAAACCATGCATCTAATGAATTTACCATGCATCTAATAAATTTACCATGCATCCGGTAATTACTGACCTCTTAACCGATAAGATCACAGGATTTTCTCTACCCGTTCTATATTCCTCATTTGATATACAAAGTACTGTGTGGTTTCAACTAACATCACATCACTTCAATCTCCTTACAGAGATGGCCATTGAGGAGACCAAGGTCACTGTCCCAGCTTAGGAAAGCTCTAGATATTTGAAATTCAACAACTTAATTATGACATGTCCTCTTTGATGAAACTCTGCAATCCCGTCATGGCATTTTTTTTTTATTTGATTTTTCAGAGTGAAGTGGAAGATGGTATGGAGTTGTCATGAACTCTTCTCATTCCTCTGCTGTAAAATGCTATTGACAATGAGCAGTCAGGTCTCTTATTTTAATGCAAGTGTTATAGCTTTAAGGTGTAATCTATTATTTGAATCAAAAGCAGCCTTTGCTTATAGTTCACCATCCCAGTAGAGCCATATTGCTTGCTTTGTCTACAGAAAAAAAAACCCTTGCATGTTTCAACTCATGTTAGCAAACATAGTCATCCATTTTGTTTCCACATGCTGTTGACAGCGTATGTGTGGACTGATGGAGTTGCTGCCAGTCTAAACATCGTATCTACTCTTGATTGTGTGATGATGAGGGGATTCTATCTATCCTGACATTCCCAAATGTCTCCCTCGTGTCTGTGCCTCCGAGGCAGGATTGGAATGCTGGCCTGGGACATTTTGGCGCACTGATTCGCGTGATCTTGCCTTTATTTCATCTCCCCTCCCTCTCACGGGGCCCATGGACATTGTCTTATATTCATCGATTGTTTGTGTTGCAACCATCCCGTGATGCCATTATGTTTTGATAACGGCTGTCACCTGTTTTAGTGTTTGCAATTCATCGCAACATTACTTTGTGAGAACCCTGAGGTTCTTTTTGGATGTGGTGCACTGAAAGTTTCCTCTCTTTTTTTTTCTAGCCTTTGCTACAGATCTTTTCTTTCATGTGCCTGCATGTTTTTCCTTGTTATGAGTATATATACTTATCACCAATTTGTCACATCATTATTTTCAAATTGTTGCTGATCCAACAAGTTTTTACAAGTGGATAGATAAAAAAGTTATTGAAATTTATGTATTTTACTCATTTGCCTTGTGATTTCTTACTACATGACTTTTTGAGACCCCTGCAGGTATTCATTCTCTACTTTTAATATTACTTTTCTATTTTAAGAGGAGTCCTTCCTCCTCCCTGATGTATGAGTGCTTTCTTAAATTCTGGCAGAATTTTCATTCCTTCATGTATTTAAAAAAAAGGAATGAACTTTGTAATTCCCTGAGCACACTTTTAACTGCATGCATCAATTCTGTTAGCCAGGATGAGTTCTACCCCAGCGGACGATCAAGTGTCAGAATTGTGGAGCCGCCAACTACAACCCAAGGGATGCCCGCTGCACTTGTTTTGTTTTGTTTTGTTTTTTTAAATAGAGGGTAGAACATGAATAAAGAGTGCTTTTAGTGATCATTAGTTCAAAGAAAAGCAGTCTCTCTTTTACCTCTTTCTATATCATCCCCTGCCATCTTGGGGGCTGTGGCTCTTTGAAAGGCGAGATGGTTTTCGTAAGCCCTATCATTGGTGATGCAGCACGTGATGTGTTAAATGTGGAAGAAAACCAGTGCTTTGGTACAACTGTTGCCTCTGATACAACCGGCGCTTTTGGTTCAATGTGTGATAAACGACAGCTGCTTCCCTTCTGGTTGCGTACCTTGGCTGGGCACTATTACCTCAGCCAGAATGCATTGCCTTTCGAGTTTTCCATGTTTTTCAGCATGATAAGATAATTGGTCTAAATCAGGGATTGAGACCTGCTCAATATGTCTACTTGGGCAAATTACCCATTGGACTGCTGAATTCTCATTTGCACATATAAATGGTATGAGGACCTTCACCTGTTGCACCTGATATCAACAGGCTTAAAGTGATGCAGCTGTGCATCATAACTAATGTGTGAAGTATGTTTTATATATATGTATATATATTGTAATAGCTTGCATTGATAAATGTTTTTGCTCCAGATCTAATAAGTGGCAACTCATGTGGTAGATGTGTTGGAGCGTTCTTTCCATGAGGCACTCTGTGTGTTTTGACAACAGTGAAGTATAGATTCTCTTCTATCTTAAAGGACTCGATGCCTGAAGCATTCAAAGAAGTTGTAGAGAAGTTTGTATTAAAAAAAAAGTCTTTTTTGTAATATCATGAATGCACATGCAGATAGCTGAAAATTGATGTATACCCTATTCTAGTACAAAATGACATATTCAGATGAAAGGTAGCAGATATGTGGAGCACTTGCAAAAGAAAGCTGGTAACTTTGCAAAACCCATATTCTGAATTTGGATGATATAATTCAGATGCTTGCCTAGAGCTTGGGGGAGAAGATGGCTTCATCGCCTTCGAATGAAAAAATATGGCATCATAAATCACTGTTCTTCTCCGGGCTGCGCATCAGCCGAGGATTGAGAAATAAAAACGATTGTGCCTGCGTCGATTTGCACGGCGCATCAATCACACTTAAAGCCCCCCTGCATTGAAATCAGTTTTTTTTTTTCGCTGCAACCTTCGACCGCTGTGGATATGATGAAGCCCCAATTTCTGTGTCGCCAAGTCTCTTACAATATGCAGACATCTCATTTTCGTCTTTGTCTTCGAAAGAACCCCGCTTTTAAGTTGCTTTTGTTTCTGCCAGCAAATTTCATTCAATAAATGCAGAGGTATCTATATAGATATACTTCCAAGGCTGTTATCTTTCCAAATAGGCTTGCTGTTAACAGCGACAAGGTAAATGAATATGAAAAATGATGCTGCATATGCATATATGCCTCTCTCTCCGCTTTTATTGATGTGCGTTTGTTGTATGTTTTTCTTTCCAGATGGATTGATTTATCTATTTATGCAATAAGTATGGCATAACCCTGTCGAGATTGTTTATTTGGATCACAGACATGGTTGAATTGACCTTTTCTTACAAGATCACATGAAATAATTTGTGTTTGAATGTCTGCTTGTGTGTGTTTGTGTGTGCGACAGAGAAGGGGGAAATTGGGTAATATAGTTGTTGGATTTTGTGCTGGGTCACCACTTTGCACTTTTTGCGTGGAAACTTTTCCTTCCAGTATTTGTAGGGATTGTTGTGATTTGTGCACTTGGAGTTCTACACAAAGAAAACCATTGATAAGTGTATTATATTTGCGTACAATATGACCAACGAGGGTAGGGTATATACTTACATATCATCAAATGCAGTTGATGGTTGCCTTGAATCTGATATACAATGTACTACACTGACACTAGTGCATGTCAGTCTCTAGTGCAGCAAAAAGACCCTTTAACTCTTTGTATACTGTGTCACCCCCAGGATTCAACACATAGATCTTATATGCAGCAATCACTCACAATTTAAAACCTGGCCGGGGGTTGGGGAAGGTGCATGCTGCTTGCGCTCAAACTTGTGTACTGTTTGCACTCAAAATTGTATATGGCAAAAGCAGTTATTTTTGCAAGGGTTCAAATTTCACAAATTTTGCAAATCATGGGATAGGCAGCAAATTTAACCACACACAAAAATATTGTAAACATATGGGCAATAGTGCACTTACAATAGCCTCAAAGTCAAAACTGCGAAAGTAACATCTCCCAAAAATGTTGAGATCTGTGTGACCCCTTCGATCACAAAAATATCTGTATGTGAAAATAACAGCTTTCATAGTATGTACAATACATTCTGAGTTCTGTTTGTGAGAAATGATATAAAAAACATCAAGTTTTTTAACTTCTTGCCTTTTTTCATATAGTCTACTTGAACTTATGCAAGGTATTGTGTTGTATACATTTTCGGACTAGTTTTATTTTCATCAGACTGACACATTTGGCTTCATGTCATAATTATATTGTAAGTCATTTTCATTCAGTGTGGGATAAATTTTGTAAACTGAGATATTGTTATTGTAGCAATACTATCAAAAGGGGATATATCAGCACTTGGTAATATATTGCTTCCCCTGAAAGGCATTATTATTTATCGCTGCCTTCTTTTCATTCTACTTTTTCGCAGTCATGCACCTTGTATATTGGTGAGTTGCCAAAGATCTCGTACAGCCGACTCCCTTTTTTGTTTTATGAATATGGCTTAGACTTGCTTGTGGTGCCGGCTATTTTTGTTGACATAAATTTAGATCGACCAGGCAGACAGCGTTTTCACTCTATTCCATATGCATGTAAGAAAAAATGCCCATTGCCCAAACAGCTTGCAGTCACCTAAAATTTCTGGTCATACTCAAGTTCTTGTTCTTGAAAGAAACTGTTTGTGTACATTTTCAAAGCTTGTACGTTTATGACAGTAATTGTGTAGAACAAGCAGATTTTTTTTTTTTGGGGGGGGGAGGGGAACCCACAAGAAAATATGGCTGTCGAGTTTGTTAGAATGGCACGTACAGACTGAAATTAAAAGCTTGTTGATATCAGGAAGGATGGGGGAGGGGAGAATGAAGAAAGAGGAGGGAGAGGCACACACACAGAAGTTGAATGACCCATGTTTTCTGGCTCCGGAGCTCACTCGATTGGAGAGTGCATCCATTCATCTTATGTTTTCCAGTTGGACATCATGGAGTCATCGTGTGGAGAGCATCCCTCCTCTTTTTTTCTCTCTCTCTCGCTTTCAATTTTCCTCCCTCCCACCTCCACATCAGTAAATCACGCATTGTCAGTGTAAAAGGGCTTCCTGCTACAGCAAGATCTAAGGACGATTAAATCACCAACAGTCAGCATTACATTTTTGCCCAACTGGGAGGGAACGAGGGGGGGGGGGGGAATGAATGGGATGTACAAAAGCTAGGGATTGTCTAATGGCAGTGACTATATTCCCAACGCACAGCATCCGACGATCACAGACGGAAATTAATTTCCGTCCAGACAACCGCAGACAGATTGCGGCATGCGTGCATTATTAAGGACATATGCATGGGAGGATGGAGGAGCTGTTGTTCTTTGAAACACTCTTAGTGACTTTCTTGGAAAGAAAAAAACAACAACCAATGAAGCAACATTATGAAAAGAGACACAAAAGTTTGTGGCTATAGTCCAGTAGTGGGATGACAATTTTTGTTTTACACGTGAGCCTTGGGCGTGGCCCTTTTAAAACCCATCATGGTCGACATTATGAAAGCATGTCTGAGAAATAAAGACTAGCAATTGATGCCAAGTGTAGATTATCAGTAATAAGAGCCAAGTATGAATTAATTAGACCACCTCCACTGTGTGTCACTTGCTTGCAGCACACTCGTTAAGTAATCCACTTGTAGTAAGAGTTTTACACTGCTTATAGATTTACAAGGCCCTGGATTTGAGTCCTCTAGCGGCCGTCATTTGTTTTTTCTTATAATAGAATTGGTAACAGTGGTATTTATTCCATCACTGATAATACTCAAACTTTTGACGTAGTTTAAGTCTGATAGCTAATCTTTGATCAAGTTGTGAGGATAGTATAGTGGCTACGCTAACATATTAAAAAAGAACAGCAACAACAATGTGAGAGTGGGATAGTGTTAGAGAGTCATGGCAGGGTGGATGGGAACAAGGGGAGGGGGAGGGAAGGGAGATCTCATACCCCTTTTATACTGGACACAACTTTTAGCTCGCTTTTGAAGCGAGCTAACTTTAGCTCGGACTAAGTCGTTTTGTACTGCCATTCTCGACCTCCCAAGGTTACGTGCGAGACCAGACCTATCGCCCCTCTCCGCCCCCCCCCCCCCCTATCAGCCTGCTGTCCTTTCCATGAGCGCAAAGATTCAGTGACAGTTTTCACGCTTACTTACGAATACCAATTCAGTTCCGTTGTTATACGTTCCTTGCCAAATTCAACCAGTCATCAGCATATATAGTGTACGTACTGCGTCGGTCTACTTTTGTTTTCTCACAATTCAATCATGTCGTTTGCTAGTTCAAAGAGTTCATTTAGAGTTTTACCAAACAGCGAACAGTTACAGTGTAAAATACTATTACTGGAGTGATACATCAATGCATGCGATGCGCAATACACAGTGCACCAGTGGCAATGTACAGCAATAAACGTAAATACTGGCAGCCCAGAAGCACCGTACACACTTTCCGGTCACGGGTCAGTGAATTTAGCCCGAGCTAAACTCGTGTACCTTTTATACTGAAGTTAGCTCGGACCTGAAGCTGACCTGATCCAACCCCCTAGAGCGGACTAACTTTAGCTCGGGCTGACTATTTTAGACCTTTTATACTGAGAGTTAGCTCACTTCACGTCCGCACCTGAAGCGAGCTAACGCCCAGTATAAAAGGGATATGAGAAAGCAACTTCCTATGGTTAAGCAATGCTGGAAGAGGTTGATAATTATTGTTTATGCAGAAGCATTATAGACTGCCCTGACAGACGAGTTTTTCAAAGCCATGCGTAACTTTCCTATGACTGTGAATGACATTGGGCTTGTTAAGCCTGGCTTAATCTCTAACGTCTTCAGGAAGTGCGAGGAAGGAGTTTGAACAGCTCCCTCTGTGTCAGAGGTGAAGCCCGCATGCTTTCATCAGGCCGCGCAGATTCAGGCAATTGGTAGATGATATTTACAGTGGATCCAGCTACTCCCACGTTTTCTCAAGGGGATGTGTACATGTTAAGAAATTACACAATTGTGAGCCCAAATATGAAACGTGAAGAAAATCACAAATTTTACATGTGTAGGCCTGCTGATAAACAAAATCAGACACACTGTGAATGAGATTCTTGAAGACTGAAAAGAAAAAAATGCCTAAAAGAGATTTAAAATCTGGTCACTCCCAACTTTATGCAAGGGGATCTGTACAGGTGAAGAAAACACAAATTTTTTCAGTCAAAATCTGAAACAATGAAAAAGACAATCTTCAAATAAATGCTGATGAAAAAAGCCAGACATACTGTATATGAAATTCTTCAAGACTGATAAGGAAAAATTCCTAAAGTAGAATTCAAGTTCATAAGAAATAGTGATATGAAAGAGAATGAACAGTTTACAAAATGCTTAAAGATGATAGATGTATATATTGTTTGAATGAATTGCAGCAACCCAATGCCAAGAAAAATGAGATTTACTGACTGTTTTCCAGCCAAAGCTGATCAGGGGGGTGTTTCATCAACGAGTTCGTCGGAGGTTTTCACCGACAAATTTGAAAAGCTACTGAAATCCTTGCGTCTCATTGGCTGATTGCAAATTTGTCGGTGAAAACCTCTGATGAACTCATTGATGAAACGCCCCCCTGGTGCTTTTCTGTGACCCGCAATCAGACTGATGAATGGGATTATTCTGGAGATTGTCACAATCAGCAATTGATCACTGTGGTCTACGTAGTATTAGGTCTACACGAGGTACAAAGGGGATGAAATCACATGCATGATACAGCACAGCGTTATACATACACACATACAAAAGCTTTACTCTACTGTAAAACATGATATATTTGCGGCATGAAATTTTCGCGAATTGGAGCCGACAGCCTTTTTCATGGCATGACATTTTCGCAAATTGCTACTGGCATTCAATGCATGAAGTGTATTCAAAAGCTTTCACATGCATTTTAATTTCGCAAATTTTGGTGCTCGCGAAATTCGCGAAATTAAAGTGCAAGCGAAAATTCCTCATTTTACAGTATACGCCATATATTTAGGGAGTCCTAATTTTCACGAATCAGGACTTCCCGACAATTTCACGAGTGGTTAAATTCGCGATCATGGAGTCTTGTACCGAATTGAAATATATATACTCGTATGTCACAGTCATAGTGTGATCAGAGCCAATATTTTTGTGTGTCTTTAATTTCGCGAATAGCACCTGACTAGCGAAATTCGCGAAAATAAAAACCTCGCCAATTGTGCGGCGTATACAGTATTCAAATTGGATAATATCAAGATTATATTCACACAGAAACAAATACACATGCATACACACACATACACACACACACACACACACCAAAAAAGAAAAAAAAATGGCACCCAGTTCAACTCATATACCTTGTGCTGCTTGATGACATAAATCTGTACATGAAAAGGAAGAATCTACATTGTATACAGAATCATAACCCCCCTAAAAAAAAAGATTTATACAAAGACTAGCAACCATGTATGCATACAAGCATACTTACATGCACACACACACACACACACACACTCACATACAGTATGTACACACATACATACGTGGATATTCCTGTGTAATACATACGTACAAATGTTTATATACATATATGCAAACAGATCACAAGAATAGCGCCCTTGCAGAACGAGCTTACACAGATGCATCTGGTAATGAAAGAAAGTTCACCGTGGGCAGGTAGATGGGGCAGAAAATCGATAGCAGCTGGAGTCTTCCGCACTCTCCGTTTGACAGGCACCGAGAAACATCCATATGTATATATGCTCAAGTGTTCTTACGGTCGAGATGCCATTTTTGTGCGAGGGGCGAAGACCCAGAATAACAGCATCATCGAGAGAGATGTAGGTGAAACAACGCCGCTCAGCCGCGAGCAAACAAATGGGGAAATTCTTGTTGGATTTGCTTGTTGTTGTTGGTTTTTTTTTTAGCTGAGAGTAAAGATTGATGTCATTGAAAAGGCGAGCAATGTAATTTGATAGCAGTATCAAGCAATCTCTCATAAGGTAAATATCGCATTCTGCCAAGATGATGCATATTGTTTTCATTTCAAATCTCACATGTTTACTTGCTCTTAAACATTGCAGATGAATGTGGACAATTTGCAGTGGATTTGATGGAAGATTTCTGTTTAAAATTTTGTACTAATTTCTTATCCTCTTGTGGTCTTAACAATAAATATATCTATTTATTGTCAGCAAATATATTTGTTAACCCATAATGTTGAAGATTGTAATCTACCTTATTGTGGTAATATATGGTACCACTAGTTCTTGCACACAATAGGTTAACCTGTTGAAGACCAGTCTTGAGTATACTTGAGCAGGTGTCTATGAGAAAAGCATAATATACCAATATTAGTTCGTCCTCAACTGGGCAAACTTGCTAATCAGTTTTTTCCTCATGTCACTGTAGTTTTCCCTTTTGCATCAGACAAAATGAAGAAAATTAGTCAAATTTGTATAGATGCATCAAAATATGTTCTTATGGCCCTACCAATTAATGAAGAGAAAGCTTCATTCAGTAGATCTTCACAAACCACAAACAAAAAGTTGATATTATCATAATTGTATGCATGTTTTGTTGAAACTTGTGTGATTAAACGTTCCTTGAAATATTAGGTACTTATGTAAGCATTATGTATATTGCTTTGTATTAGTTTGTGAGGAAATAAACTCACTTGAATTGAAACCAGAGGGTACAATCTCACCTTGGCATGAAGTGCTCTAATCCTACTCAAAGCCAAGAGTTTGTGATGGACATGAGTTCAAGACTGTATTAGTTGTTGTTATGACAACCATTTTGAACTGGTCAATGATCTGCAAAAGCCCTTTTACGTCATCTGACCACCACCAAGGGCCCCCCCCCTCCCACACCTTCTCCAACCTTTCTTCTGGTGACCTGCATTTGTCTTTCAGTCACACATTCCTGTCCGCATTGTGCTTACAAAATAATGCAATAAAGCAAAAAGCCAATATTTGATGGTTATCGTACTCATGACAAGTGCATGCCTCCTTGTCCTATCGATTTGCCCAAGGGACTTGTTGGAGAGGGTTTTCCCGGGTTCTGTCTCTCTTCGCTCCTTCTCCTCTGTAGCGTTGCCCACTCCTCTCCTGGGGGTGTGGTGAAGTGATGGCGTTTGGCCCGGCAAGCAAGCCACAAAGAGAGAAGAGGGAACCTTGGGAGGGAAGAAGGCGAGAAAGAAGCGGGTGTACAGTGTGTGCGATTGTTTATGCGTGTTTGCAGGTTTGTGTGTGTGTGTGTGTGTGTGTGTGTGTGTGTGTGTGTGTACATGTTGGTGTGTGTGTACAAAGAAAATTAGGTTGGATATCAGATCAGATGTACAACACCTGCACCTCAGTTGACCATACAGCTTTCACTCTTTTCTCTCTTTTAACCATTGTAAGTGAGCACATGTTCTGCATTTTGTATTGATTTTTTTTTTATATATAGATAGTCACATGTGATTTAATCAGTAACATGTTGTGTCATTTTGTAATTTTGCAGTAGCTATGCAAATTATGACCTAAATATATGTTCTCTGATACAGTCACAGAGTGCACATTGACAAGCAAACCTCTTCTTTAACCCGTTGAGGACGAGCCCCAAGTATACTCGGGCAGGTGTCTATGAAAAATGCGTTTTGTAGCAAAATCAGTCCGTCCTCAATGGGTTAAGCTCCTTCCTTTTCATCTACTGGATGTTAGTCAAACAATCTGTGTGATATATGCCAGTAAAGTCACCCCAAATTTTGCTCTTACTCAGTCCTTTCAGCCACTATTTCATATTTCATGTTTTCATTGGCTCATCTGATTTTTGATTCAACACACAAACATATTCACATGCATATATATACATATGAGTGTCATAGATAACATATAATATGTGACCGTGCACCTCAAAACGAACATAAAGTCGCACACACTGATTTTGCGTGAAGACTGAAAATAAGTGAAATGGGTCAACCTAGCCGAACTTGACTTTTTCTTATTTTCTGAAAGAGTGGGTCTTCCTTTACATTATGCTAAAATTTGGTATCATAAAACGGGCAGGAAAGTGTGTTTTTTAGCAGTTTATCTCGAACATTTTTGGTAGAATAGTGTGATTAGGTGTGTCTTTAGAATCCCTTTTTCATTTCTGAAAAACCTTGTCCACACTCTTCACTTTTAACTCTAATAACTTTTAAAAGGATAGAGCTACTGCTTTGAAAGTTGGCATTAATTATGGACAGAATTTGTTAATGGGGTATGCTTAATTTCAGTTAATTTGATAATCCCTTCATTGTTGTTACTCTGGTGGTATACTTCCTGTTTTTTGTCCCATTCATCGCACAGCCAGCACGGTTTGGTAAAGATTAAGCGCTTGAATAGACACTGTACTTCAGAGCCTCTTTTCTCAGTTTACACTTTTCCTGACTTTGTGCTTTCTTTCTAATAGTTAGATAGGTTAGGAGAGTCCATTTGATTTGAGTTATACATCATTTTAAAGCTTAAAGTCTGCTCTTTTAGAATATGGTCTTAACTAAAAATTCATGTCTGGCGACTTTTTGTTTGTTTTGAGGTGCAGGGTCACATATATGCAATCAGAGACTTTAAAATATGAATGGAAAGGGAAAGAAAGAGAGATGAAAAAGTCTGTCATCTACTAATTTTCTCTTTCAAATCACTATCCTCATCAACCATCATTGTGCTTTGTTGAATTGCTGATGGTGTACATGCTCATGCTTTCCATTCCCAGTTGGCACAGTCGAAAAACTAATTGTCAATAAATGTAGATTACTTAATCCCCTGAACCCCTGTAGCGTCATCATGGAATTCCTGTTGAACTGAGATACATTGCTACAGCTGCATGCATGCACTTGCACACTTTGCAACTAGGTCACAATACCCATCTGGATTTCTAAATGCTACTGAAAAAAAAGATAACAGCCCTGAAAGTTAAGCTAAGTGCCTGAGCATGCAAAGGGTTAATCCTCCCATCAAGTTATCCATCTGACTAATCATCTCTTCTACTGACTTCCGTCAGTCCATCTGCCATTCCCGTGGTGTGAATTCAAACCGCTTTATTCGTCTCCATCTGTCAGCACAGATATGAAGATTGAGATGACTTCCTGGCAGTTGCCATGGTATCTGTCGGAGACACCATGTCCCTCCTCCTCCTCTTCCTCCTCGGCCCAGATATACCTATAGGCACATGCCTAGAGAAATCATCGGCAATGCTGCCTCCATACCTTGATCATTTGATGATGAGTTTTTGCTGTTGTTGTTGTCATTGCATGTCTTTTATATTTTTTTGTCAAACAGGCGAAATTTGAATTTAAAAAAAAATCAATCTCAATTACTTGAGAGTCCCGCCACCTCCTTACATCTCAAAATAGAAGAAAAGGAAGAGAGAAATGACTGCTATGGGCATCAATTTGTGGGAAATGAGATGGAAAAGGATAATGTTTCCTCTGATGGATTCATGATTAAAGCATTAAAAATGATATTAGCAAATTTTGGTCATTTCTTGTCATGTGTAATGCACTAGTCAGTATGGTAAACTGTTTTTATGCTTCCGCCACGAAGTGGTGCCGGAGGCATTATGTTTTCGGGTTGTCCGTCCGTCCGTCCGTCCGTCCGTCCGTCCGTACGTCTGTCCGCATTCATTTACGTGATAACTTGAGTAGTATTGACTGGAATTTCACCAAACTTGGTCCAAATATAAAGTATGATAGGGCAATTACTTGATTAGATTTTGGGTGAAATCAGCCGAAGGTCAAAGGTCAAAGGTCAAGGTCAAATCATTAAATTGTATCTGTTTACACGATAACTCAAGACTGGATTCAGCAAATTTCACCAAACTTTGTCTGAGGGTGATGTATGATCATGGGACAATTACTTGTTTAGTTTTTGAGTGAAATTTGACAGAGGTCAAAGGTCAAAGATCAAGGTGAAATCCTAAAATTTATCTGTTTACGTGATAACTCAAAACTGGATGAAGCAGCTTTCACCAAACTTAGTCCAAGGATGATGTATGATGGGGCAATTAGGTGAGTAGATTTTAGTGACATTGGCAAGAGGTCAAAGGTCAAAAAGTCAAGGTCAAATGCTAAAAACGTTGATATTTCCCCCATATCCATGCAATGCCTGAAGGTATTTTCTTGAAACTTAGTGTAGACATGTACTACTGCATAAAGATTCTCCAGAGAGAGTTCCATGTCATAAGGTCAAAGGTCAAAAGGTCAAAGGTTAGGTGAATATGTCACAATTTCACTTTTTTTGCAAATGGTTCAATGTATCTTCATGGAACTTGGTACATACGCATGTACTGACTGGCAGGGATTTTCTAGGGAATGTAGGGGTCATGGGTCAATAGTCGGGGTCAAAGGTCAAGGTCAACTCCTCAAAATTTTACTGTTTCCCTCATATACTATCATATGCAATGTTTGCATTATCATTTTTAAAACAAAAGCTTGATATATACAAGGAGGTACTAGGCGAGCTTGCCTAGTACCTCCTTGATATATAGGCCTACATGTATTCCCTAATGGAGATTCTCTGGGAAATTTCCAGCCAGAAGGTCAAAGGTTAAGGGTCAAAGGCCAGGTTTAAATGCAAAATATATATATATCTTATACTGTAATTACACTCTTTCTTCATACCTTGAAAATTACTCAATGCATAAACTTATAAAAGGGTCAGTCAGAAGTTAAGTAAAAGTTCTCAATTCCCCAAATACAGGTACATGCACTCTTAGACAATTATAGCAAACCTAGTTCAGGGAAAGTGAACATTCAAGATATTTCTGACAAACCTGTCATTTCAATATTCTGTCAATTTTGTGAAACTGTCATAACACATTGTGAAGACAATGTACCATACACCTATTGGGAGAATCATGCATTATGGCGGAGGCATCAGTCGCCATAGCGACATTTCTAGTTTTTTTATATATCTTCTTTAATTCTTCCCTCACATCCTGTTCAATTCTTCCTCATGTTCTAATCACCTAGGTGCAGATCATACCAAGCATGCTTACCTTCACTTTTTCTTCTTCCTGTAATGCTCTTTGTTATTTCTATTTCTGTAATACCTGTTAATGGTCTACTGTAAACATGGAGATATTCAAGGATACATTGATTTTCCCATATTTTGTGCTACTTTTGTTTGCAGGAATTCTGTAACTCATGAAAATATCTTCACGCGTACGATTTTCTGTGCACATTTTGAATGAGTTGAATTGTGTGCTTTGTCAGTGGTGTCTCTGTGGTACGCATATGTGTGTTCAGTCATGTGCCATATAGTACTATCAGAAGTATTCATTTGAGTGTATGTGTATGCAGTAGTTTCTGTTCAGGCCTTATTATACGTTTGAATGGATTGGGCAGCACATCAGTGTTCAAGCAGGGAAATATCAAATCAAATTCTGTTTTTTTCTTGTGTGTATGTGTGTGTGTGTGTGTGTGTGTGTGTGTGTGTGTGTGTGTGTGTGTGTGTGTGAATTGGATGAAAACATACAAAAAAGCACGTGTGCAGCATAAATTCAAGAACCCGTGTGAGAATTAATTGTGTGAAAGTATTGAGGTTTACAGTATTAGATATTAGTTTAGTTCCAATCTATTTCTACAGGGGGCTAGTAATATAGGCTTTCTTTTCAGGAGTGATGTCTGTCCCAGGCCTGTTTAACATTGTCATATAATCTCACTCAGTGTCTGCCTTTTGGGGGTTTTTTTCTCCTCTTTTGCTGTGTTTGTATCAGAACCAGATTAGCAAAGATCTTGAGTGTTTTTTTGTTGCATAGCAGTGTGGTTTTTGTATATACCAGTAGACTGCTTGGAGCCTTGTGAATAATTCACGTGTATGATATCACTTTACCGTGAGAAAGGCCAAGCCTGAGTTTGGGAATTGAGGTAATTAAGGGCCCTGACATTTACGTGCGGAAAAAAACAAACAAGCAAAAAACTGTTTTCATCTAGGCTATTTTCTAAGCACCTCTAAAGACACTTCCACTTTTAGTTTGTTTGTTTGTTGGTTTATTGGAATAAATCATGCTAGTTTATGGGCAATCTATTACCTTATTGCAAAACTCAAATGCAACATCACCTGGCTGTATGAAGTTGGCTCAATTGAAAGACAAGCGTAAAAGAACACTTCCATGTACAGCAGATAAGCAGTAACATGAAACTATGCGCGAACTCTTAGCACACTTGGCAGAAATCCTTTTTCTCTCTTCCAGCATTGGCTTGTTCTCTGTCTTAATTCTCATCTGGTTCACAGGCGTGGATTTGCATTTATGATGCATGAAAATGGGTGGCATTAAAGACTTTGTGACAGACCACTCTGAAAATTACGACACCTGCTCTTTGTTGACAAATGTTGCAAACATTGTGAATGAAAGATGCCTTCTCCTCCACAAATGTGTGCTGCCGTCGCTCACAAAAGAGCGGTTCTGCAGGCGGTGTGTGTGAACGCTCCCACATCACCTCGGAGGGACAGGAGGGAGCAGAGAGTGTGTGGCTCGGCCACAATATGGCGGTACGGGCAGATTGTTATTCATTCATGAGTTACAGATTGCCCCACATGGAAACGTAAACATCTTTACGCTTTTGTTACGCGCAATTCCAAACAGAACCAGCTGGCAGGCATATTTTGGTATGACAAAGCAAAGCAAAGCAAAGCAAAGCAAAGCAAAATATAAAAAAATGAGTGGGGGAAAAAGAGAGAAAATATACCTGCCGAAAAGAGTGCCAACATGCATGTAAAGTTTCCAAACTTTAACTTGGGGCTTAACTGACTACTTTGTCTGTTCTCTGCTCTTTTCCTCAGATCATAGGGCTTAACTGACTACCTTGTTTCTTGTAATTCTTTTTACTAAATTATGCCAACACTTTCTTAGCATTTGTATCAACTATTCATCAATCAGTGGAATGCAGAAATAAAAGTGATCTGAACTGACTAACTGACTACCTTATCAGCTAACAACTTTTGGGTTTTACTGACTACCTTATCAGCTCCGAACGTGGGGTTTTACTGACTACCATATCAGCTCGCAACTTGGGGTTTTACTGATTACCTTATATGCCTATTTGCCCTTTTCCCCAGACTTAGGAATATCTTTAGACTATTGTTTTAGTTTTGAAGAGCAATAACATATGCTGGGGAGTATCACATGAGTTACAAAAGAGTGATAATAAGGAAATGTGGGGGAAATAAGAGTTAGGACAGTTGGATCCTGCAATAGGAACCATTCAGTTAGAGTGTGATTCTATGCTTGCCAAAGGAAAATTTAAGAAGTAGAGATTTATTAAATTTGGTTGTAACATAGTTGATATGGCAGAATAATAGATGTCAGAAAATGAACTAGATTTCCATATTGTAATGGAAACAGTGAAGGAAATTAAGGATCATGTGATGTGTTTTAAAGGTTAAGCTCACACATTACCACAGGTTATGGCAGCCAAATTGTCTTCTGATAACCAGTGGATAATGCAGTATGTTTGTTCCATTTCCCCCTGCCAATTCCTTTGAAACAACACTGAGATTGTCTGCATCTGCTGCGGTTTGTTTTTACGGCAAAGCTAATTGGTCAGCCAGGCCCCCTGTCGTATAGCCTTAACCGTGTTAGGCCACTTGATCGCTCGTCAGGCACGGTTATTTATCAAGTAAATATCCAAAGTGAAGGGGATGACAAAGTGATAATCATGTACATGCTTATCCTGCTCCAAATTTTGATGGCACCATGAGTAGTTAACAGCACACTTTAATCATTTTGACTGTGTAATGCTGAAACATGTCTTTTTGGAATTTTCCTTAGAAAATAAGACACGCATATGACAGTTTTTGTAACAGACACAATTTTCATTTGATACTACCATGATTGTTTTGCTGTTTGATCACCGTTTTTCTCTAATAGAGAAGATAGTACATGTATGTGGTTACATAGATAGATAGATACATGGATAGATAGATAGATAGATAGATAGATAGATAGATAGATAGATAGATAGATAGATAGATAGACAGATAGATAGATAGATAGACAAATAGATAGATAGGTATATAGATAGATACACTATCCATAGTCTTATCATAGATATTAATTTGCAGCCATTTCACCCACCATCTCAATATGCATGGAGCCTTCCTTTACACAACACATCTGATGTGATTGTAAATCCTTTCAAGGGAAGTCATCAGCATTGATGAATTTTATAGACGCTTGATGTATCTAAATCAAATCATCTTTTATCAACAGAACCCAATCATTTAAGAATTGCATTGAGCAGGCAATGTAAGTGTTTTCATTGATGCAAGAAATGAAATTGATCTTGCATTTAGTCTGTCAGCAACATTAAAGTGGAATCAACTACCTCTACCTTCCACCATTTATATTCATATCTATATCATATTTTCTCTTTATCAGGCATAATGAACATCCATTCGGGAAAATACAGAATCCACAGAATTGTGTCTAATATGGAAATTTTTTGATGATCAACTGCTCAATTTCCTCATGAACGAGAGAAGCATATAAGTGATATGCATTTACTTAGATAACTAAATTGTGCCATGTGGTCACTGCACTTTGTTTTCAATGAAAGGGAGAGTGAGGAATGCTTTGGAAACATGCGGGGCTTAAAACAGAAAGGGGGTAGGAGGTACATGTATATGCAATATTTTCATCAAGTTCCTGAAGACCAGCTGTCTCTGTCCATCTTTTACACAATATTTCTGAGCTTGAAGTAATTCAAGAATATCCCAATGCAGCCGACAAATATCCCTCAAGGCAACATGGAAATACCTGTGCACACAGTTTTTAGTCCACCTAGTAGATATGATTGGAGAAAGTGAAATGACTCATACTGAACTTCTAAGCGACAGTGTAGATTATATATGTGGTGTGATATATTTCAGCGATACAAATATTTTATGGGATGCCAGAGTATCTGTTGGTATTTGTGTGGGTGTGTGGGTGTGTGGGTGGGTGTACATGTGTGTGAGGGAGAGCATGTGTGCGTGTATGTGTGTGTGTGTGTGTGTGTGTGTGTGTGTACATGACCTCCCTTTGTCGGCCCCTTCTCCGCATCTCCCATTCAATTTGTCGCCAAAGCTCTTGCAGCATTTCATCAACCCAGAGCGAATTTTTAGATTGAGAAAGACGAGGGATAGAGCAAGAATTGCCCGCTTGATGCATTGCGCCATGAGGAATTTCTCTGGAGGAGTGCCTAGCTCTTGGGATGGCTTGGCAAATCAAGTCCAAGTGTATTATGTTTCAAATAACACCTACCTTTACCGAGGAAAAAGAGAGAAAAGAGAGCTAGAACAAAATTCATTTTGGGAGTAGCTCCTTATTTTTCATTTCATTTCATTTCTTTTCATTTATTTGGCAAAATATAAAACAATATACAAGTCATGACAAAGAAACAAATACATGCCAGTACTCCTAAAAAGCAATTATGTGCTTAATTGTAGCTAGTGCCCTCAAACAAAAAAGGTAAAATACATTCAACCAGCACTTGTTGTGACATGGACCAATGCATATACAAGATCAGTCCAAATTGAAATAACACATATTCTGTACATAATTCATCAATTAACAAAGACAAAGATACAACTTGGCTTAATTTGTTGGCAGGCACACACACTCACTCACTCACACATCCATCCTAAGTGCACTGAAAATAAGAAATGAGAGAAACAAAGGCAGAGGAAGAAATAAAGTCCTTGATATCTTATATCCTACCTGTTAATGATATCACCTTTTCCAAAATGATTTGTTTTTGTCATAAATAGGCCTATACTATGAAAATTGAAATTTTGGGATGATAAACTTTTTGTGCCGGGTTGATGTTTACATGAAATTTATTTATTTGTATATTTGTGAATGAATGAAACTTTCCATATTAGCATTATTTAGTTATGAGTTACTGTAAGTTTTCACTAGACATACATGCATTTTTTCATTGCACTTGCCTTTTTGTGTATTATGCTTTTATCCCCTGAAAGGCCTATCATGTTCTGTCCATATTCCTGCTTATCAGAAGGCTAGCGTAACTAATACAGGTATTCCTCTGTTCCTGTCATTTGATAAGACTCTCTTCACAAGCCTCCCATATCCCATACCTCATATCATCGCTTGAAAATGAGAAGGGCGTTAAGTTGTCTTGAACACTATGGGTCTAGTGGTAACTTCCAGCCCTTCTCATCCTCACCCAACAATTACTATCATCTTATATTTCCAAATTTGCATGCAAAGAATGTGCATTGCCTACTTAATCCTGAAAAAGATCTAAAGTCTTACACTCCTGCAGAAGTAAGGCATGTCTCCTGAGATTGTAAATCATGTGCTTGAAATTTAGAAAAAAGCAATGAATCATTTGAAGCTTTTGTTCTCACGGTGCATGGAGCCTATCTTTGTGCAAACAAATTGGGCTGTTTTGAGGGTTATTTTTACTTTTTTATAAAGAAATTTATTCAAAGGTAGTTCTGAGAGTCCTCATGTAACAGTTTGAGCCAGAAGGCACACTGCCATGTGTCAAGTAAGCTATGGATGATCATTTAATCTAACATGAAAATGACAATCTCTCTTGTTTTTTAGTCGGAAGGTTGCCACCATTATACATTTCAATCATTAATGTAGGAAATAAAATCCCTGAGCCTTGTTCTAACAAAATTCTAATTGCTGAAGGGTGCTAGCATATGCTTCTTCATATCAACCAACCATTTCTTATTTCAAGTAGAAGTCTTAAAGTCCTCAATTGTCTGTTTTCATCATACACTAGCATCCTGTGAAAGCCCTATAGAAGCCATGTCCTGGGTTTGTAAACTCCCAGAAATATTATGCGGAGTCTAGTGTGATGTGCAGAACAATGATAAAAATCATATTCATTCTTGTGTAATACCATGTAAAAAAACAACCTTAATTTTCTTGGCATTTCCATCGCTATTTAATCAGGATCAATCAAAGGAGACTTGAGATAAAAGTGATGACTTTTTTCCCTCCCTTTCAATTCTAGTGCAACAAAGGGATGCACTTGATTGTCCCAGTTTCTGCCGCTTCTTCACAAAAAGAAGATGACGTGAACTAAAGAAATGAGGTAGATTCTGCGGGATTTGCATCAATTTGGCCAGTCTCATCTGAATCATCTGCAGATTATCCTCTTAACTCTGCACCCCATTACTTGTACCCGAGGGCTTAGTGGTCCCTGGATAACTCAGGGTGGGGGGAGGGGGGGGGGATGGAGGAGGAAGAAAGGGATTATAATAGTCACAAAGTTGCCATACATCACATCAAGGGTGAAAATAAGGGGAAAGCAAACGAGAGAAAAGAAAGTGTTCCAGCTCATGGAAAGCAAGTGTATGTGTGATTGATGCTCAGAGCATCTTTAGTAAAGGTCATAGCTGTTCTTTTGAAATCCTCATCATGCATCATAAATTATTTTGGCTAATGCACCTTCAAAGAAAACTTATTAAGTGAACATATCATGTTTTATATGTGGTCAATGGATATCATATTCACAAGGTAATTGAATACAACATTGAATTGTGTCCTATGTCTTATATTTTGGGTATACTCTTTATTTCATTGTCTTGAAAGTAGCAAACATTGAATCAAGCTCAAAACACATTTTCCTTCTTCTAAATAACTATGAAGTTTATCTTCCACTGCCCTTCAGCATATCCCTCTCATGGCCATCATCTCATTTTATTTCTCTACTTTTCCGATTTCTGACCATATTGGTCATCTCT